>NC_090128.1:15863430-16065930 GCF_040581485.1 Linepithema humile
TTATTTTATTTTATTTTTATTTTTGTCTTGGTTAGGCTCCATCCTTGGTTTTAAACTGAAAACAAAAATATGTATTAAATATGACATTAAATTTATACATTATTTCATAATATCAATCAAAACAAAACTTACCAATTTATCTATAATAATAACCAGGATTTATGCCGGGATAAAATCCCGGATAAGATGCAATATTTTGGTATTGCATCCCTCCGGACATATATCCCGGCATAAATTGAACAGAATAAGGCGGCAGTGGTTGAAGCGGCAGTGGTTGAGGCGGCAGTGGTTGAGGCGGCAGTGGTTGAGGCGGCAATGGTTGAGGCGGCAGCGGAGGAGTCGCATAAAAAATCATCGGGGCCATGGGCAATGGTGGTTTTGTTCTATTGCGTCTCCGCTCTTTATTAATGGCCCGCCGCACTGCTTTATTTAATCGCTAAAACATAACATAACATTTTAAATTAATAATAAAAATTATTAAAAAATCGTTGCCTTACACTCATATTACACGTACCACATACACACATGCAATACATACATTCACATTTAGATTCTTTTTTTCTTCTACATTTCTCTCTCTCTCTCTCTCTCTCTCTCTCTCTCTCTCATTCGTTCGCTACATCGTCATTACAATTATCATACATCCATGCACATTACACGCACCATACATGCACACGCGATTTCTATCCTAATATATTTTATTTAGTTATTACTTACGTTTTTTTGCGGTCTGAATCGATTCGGCAATGATGCTGGTCGCGACGGTGGTGGCGGCGGTGGCAGCGGAGATGGCGGCGGCGATGGCGGCGGCGGCGGCGGCGACAATTCTATTTTACGACGATGGTACCGTCGCCGCTCTCGAGCTGAACGACGACGGTGCCGGCGCCGCTCTCGAGCTGGACGACGACGGTACCATCGCCGCTCTCGTCGACATTCCCGTCCTTGCTACCGTGGGGGAGAGGGACGGTACGGCGCCTTCACTTTTGCCTGCAAATAAAAATTTTTTTTATATATATTAATAATGAAACCAGTTAATACATTATTACAGTTAACGCATCGTAATACGATATGTAAACTGTAATAATATATTAACCGGTTATCATAAAATTAAAATAAGGATACTTATTCTTCCCATCTTCTAATATCGCGTGGTCGCGTGGTCGCGTGGTCACGTGTCGCACAGCTAACAGAAGAGTGATTCTTGCCGATTTCCAGCTGTTGAGTAGGAGAGGTCACTTTCTTTCCTTGTCACTTTTTCATCACTTTTTCATCACTTTCTTATCTTACGGGATTTCATAGACGTGCGATTGCATTTCGTTCCACCGTATTTATTTTTCTGATAAATATTTTTTTTACTTTTTTGGAAATTTTATTATTTTAAAATAAGTAAACAAATATAGATAATTCACAGCGTGTACATTTTTCAAAATATTAATGCAATTAAAAAAATAAAATAAAACATTAATAAAAGCATATGATAGCAGTATATGCATTTCTGAAATGCGCTATAAGAAAATATGAATATTTTTTATACTTTTATATTATTTTGCACATTGTAGCAATAAAAGTATAAACTAAATATAAAAATAGAAAATGCTTTTATTTTTATCTCTAGTTTTCTATGAAATTTTGTTACCACTAATATTTTGAAAAATTTATTCGTATAGAATTACTTGACATTACTTACTTTAAAATAATAAAAAATATTGTAACAAAACTTTATACAGATTATGACTTATACTTTATTCGCATAACCAGGAGTCGCACAGAGTTACGTACATTACTGAGCACTACAGCTGACAGTAAATTTAGCGGGAATACTGTTATTGTTATTGATACCGCGTAATATCAGTATATAGTGCGAGTGAAAGTGTTAGAAGAAAGAAGATAGGAAAAGAAGAAAGAAGATAGGAAAAGAAGAAGGAAAGAAGAAAGAAGATGGGAAGAAAAAATTCCATGCAAATATTGCCTCTTTTTCGTTCGCGAATGTCATTGAAAAAAGGATGGCGAAAAAGGTTAGTAACTATTTTTCATCAGTTGAGGAATATCTCATTTGATGATATTATTCTTTCTATTTATTTCTGTTTAGAAATTCATATTTCTTATTTCTATTTTAATTATTAATTATTAAAATGTATTAAGTATGCTTGCGGCACGAGGTGCTATTTTCTGTGCTTTAATTTTTTCTTCTATATTTTGTGTGTTCTATATATAATTGAGAATTGCTACTACATGGTATTTTAAGAACAGTGACAAAATTTAAAACTACAGATTTTGTCTTAATATTTCTATTTTTTTATGAATTTATAAACAAAAATAAATAAAAAGTAATATAAAATCATGGGTTGAAGAATAGTAGCGGTTGTTAGTGCAAAAGGATTTATTTATTTCATATTGAAATTATTAATCTATAGAGACACTATAGTGTACATTGATCTTACAATTCAGATATTTACAGTATAAAAAAATTAAGTACATAGCTCTCACAACAGAGAATCAAAATGTGAGATCGATGTACATTACATTGTCTGTATATAGACTAATAATTTGAATATGAAATAAATTCTTTTCACTAACAACCGCGACGATTCCGAAATCCACTATAAATAAATAATTTTTATTAATTATAATTAATTTATTTCTTGTACAGCTTTTTTCTAAAGTAATATAGAAAGAAATAAGAGAAAAATCTTTCATTTTGAGTATGATTCAAAAATATTTTTACCATGTTCAATAATATTTTCTTAAAAAAGTGCGCTCGTGCAGTTGCAATTGCATTTATTTCTTAAAAGGCATCGAATGCAGCAATTGCAGTTAGACTATGTAAATAAATGAAAAGTAAGTGAATAATTACTTATTAATTTAATATTATTTCAATATAATAATATAATTATTTTTCATAAAACATTCAATATAAATAAAATATAATAATACTATAAAAAAATTAAAGAAGGTAAAAAAGAATAAATTGAATACAAATAATGTAATTTTTTTTTCCTTTATTATAACTTTCTACACTTCTTCAACGTACAAAAAAAGCTAACTTGTCTCAATTACTAAAAAAAATCTGTAAAAAATAAATAAAAATGCAATATAATAAAAAAGCAATATAAAAAGAAATAAATTAATTATAATTAATTATAATTACTTTTTTATATTATTACATTTTATTATTTTATTTTCTTTTATCTTTTATTATTGTACAGATTTATTGTAGTACTTCAAACAAGTTAGCTTTTTTTCTAAGTCCAGATAGAAAGTTATTATAGAGAAAAAAAAAATTACATTATTTGTATTCAATTTATTCTTTTTTATCTTCTTTAATTTTTTTTATAGTATTATTATATTTTATTTATATTGAATGTTTTATGAAATATTATTATATTATTATATTGAAATAATATTAAATTAATAAGTAATTATTCACTTACTTTTCATTTATTTACATAGTCTAACTGCAATTGCTGCATTCGATGCCTTTTAAGAAATAAATGCAACTGCAACTGCACGAGCGCACTTTTTAAAAAACATTTTATTGAACATCATACTACAAATGAAAGATTTTCCTTTCTTATTTCTTTCTATCTTGCCTTAGAAAAGAGCTGTGATCCGTCCCACTTGAATCATCTTGTATGTATACAAGGTGTATAAAATAGGTGGGAAGCCCAGAATATCTTGGAAAATGTTTAATACAAAAATGTTTCACATTAAAATTATAGGGTTTCAAAAGATGTATTTACTAATTTTATCAGTTTTACCTTGGGAGGAAGCACTTCGGAGATTTGAAGATCATCTTTATTTTTTTAAACGGTACCATTCTAATTTTTTTGTTGAAATCGATTCTTCGCTATATTCACCGTAAAATTTTATAACAGTAGGATAGCAAAAAATTGTACAGTTTACGAGATATTTTACACTTTTATTTTACATTATGTTACATAAACTATGAAAGATTTCGTTAAATATTAATTTTTCAATTATCTTACTTTAACACTTTAATGTACAAAATAATGACAGAAATGAATTGGTGTTAAAAAAACATATAGTTGTTTTTAAGAAAAAATATGTAACTAAAATATTATTATTTACCATGTTTTTTTCACACCAATTGATTCTTTTCATTAATTAGTGCATAAAAATGTTAAGGTAAGATTATTGAAAAATGAATATTTAATGAGATGTTTCATAATTTATGTAATATTATGTCAAATTAAAGTGTTAAATATCTCGTAAGCTGTTCAATTTTTTGCCATCCTATTCTTATAAAATTTTACAACAAATATAGCGAGGAATCGATGTATTAAAATAAAAATTAAAGTAATACCATTTTAAAAAATGAAGATGACCTTCAAATTACCGAAAACGCCTTCATCGAAGGTGAAACTGATAAGATCAATTAATAAATCTTTTTGAACTCTATAATTTTTATCTGAAACATTTTTTTATAAAACTTATCTTTTTCGAGATATTCTGGAATTCTCATTTTTTTTACACTTTGTATGAATCTATAATTGAGGGCCCGGATCGAAGAACTCGCCTAGTGCTCGAAATCCTGTAAAGGTATTATCCAAACGTCTCAGAGCATGAAAATTGTAAAAGTCGCAAAATTAATTTTTTTAAATATAGGCTTGTAGAGAATGACGAGACAGAACTTTTTTCTATTTGCAGTTTTTTGTTCAATGCCTATTTTTAATAATAAAAATAAAAAACTGAAAAATTTTTATCCCCAAATTCAATAAGATTTTAAGATATAAATCGTCGTAATTTGGCCAAATTTTGTTAAAATTGTTTGAAATTTGGTATACGCATGCAGTATAGTCTGGCGATTCCTACAAAACAATAAAGAAGCTGAAAATCACCTATTGTTTGATAATAATTAATTGCAAATTGAGGCCAGTCAGTAATCACGTTTTTTTAGTTTCGCCGATAAAAAGTATCGAGGAAACTTGAAATTTTAAACAACCTCCAGTGAGACATTTCTTCCTCATTATTGAAGGAAGGTTTCTGGAAATTTTCAGATCGATTCATAGAAAATTTGTGGAAATATGCTTTTTATAAAAAAACATGCGACGCCGCCAATGATAGCTCCGTGAGCGCTAAGCACCATCAGGCAGCGTACTCACCGTTCGGCTTTCCAGGACTCGATTTTATAATGATTTTTTAAAACTTCAACTATTGTTATTTGTTAAATTACTATCGTCCTAGAGACCGCGTCTGTGGAGTGTATGTGAAATATTTTTAAATAATAATAATAAAAGTATTTAATTAAAGACCCGTATTAATAATAGTTTATTTCGATATTTCGTGGGGAGTGGGCGATTGTTGAAATGTATAACCATTAAAAAATCATAATAAAATCGAGTCCTGGAAAGCCGAACGGCGAGTACGCTGCCTGCTGGTGTTCAGCGCTCACGGAGCTATCATTGGCGGCGTCGCATGTTTTTTTATAAAATGCATATTTCCGCAAATTTTCTATGAATCAATCTGAAAATTTCGAGAAACCTTCCTTCAATAATGAGGAACAAATGTCTCATTGGAAGTTGTTTAAAATTTTAAGTTCCCTCGATACTTTTTGTCGGCGAAACTAAAAAAACGTTATTACTGACTGGCCTCAATTTGCAATTAATTATTATTAAACAATAGGCGATTTTCAGTTTCTTTATTGTTTTATAGGCATCGCTAGACTATACTGCATGTGTATACCAAATTTCAAACAATTTTAACAAAATTTGGCTAAATTACGACGATTTATATCTTGAAATCTTATTGAATTTGAGGATAAAAATTTTTCAGTTTTTTATTTTTATTATTAAAAATAGGCATCGATCAAAAAAACTGGAAATAGAAAAAAGTTCCGTCTCGTCATTCTCTACAAGCCTATATTTAAAAAAATTAATTTTGCGACTTTCACAATTTTCATGCTCTGAGACGTTTGGACAATACCTTTACAGGATTTCGAGCACTAGGCGAATTCTTCAATCCGGGCCCTCAATTGTGATTCATTTGACATAAATTGAACATAAATTTTGAGTCATTTTTGTTTCTTTAATTTTTTTATTGTTAATATTTTTTACATTTTATGTATTGCATGTTATATTAACTGCAAAAGTAATGCTATGTAACATAAGAAAGCGATCCTTTGTTATTTATTTTTACAAATTCAAAATTACATACTAAAATATATAAATATATATTTATTAGTTATGTCTGTAATACCTAAAAACTAGAGACGAATAAAACGTGGGCTGGCAATTTGTAATAAATGTAGCCAGAGGCGATTTAACGTGGGCTGGCAATATTTAAATAATATAGCCAGAGGCGATCTAACGTGGGCTGGCAATATTTAAATAATATAGCCAGAGGCGATCTAACGTGGGCTGGCAATTTGTAATTAATGTAGCCAGAGGCGATCTAACGTGGGCTGGCAATTTGTAATTAATGTAGCCAGAGGCGATCTAACGTGGGCTGGCAATATTTAAATAATGTAAAGTCTCAGGCTGTCAGTTTACAGGGTCTGATAACTTACAATAATAAATTATAAATTATAGATGTCTATCCGATTACGTACAGATATAGGTAAAATATAGTTAAGTTATAAGTAAGGAAAAATAACAAAGGATTGCTTTTATTTATAACGTACAAATTTTAAAATTTTCATGTTATGTCAATTTAATAAAGTATATTAGTAGGAGCATATATATATATATATATATATATATAGGGTGTCCTATTTTAAATGAGAACTTCAAATATCTCTTGAACAAATGCATTTTAAAGACAAATGTTTCAGACAAAAGTGTGTTGTAGGGTTTCAAAAAAGACATAAAAAGAATGAAACAAAATATTTCTAGATAAAGACATTTCATAGATTTGGAGGGCAACTTAATTTTTTGAAATGGAATTACTTTAATTGTCTTATGTCAATAGATTCCTTGTAACATTCTGCATAAAAGTATTATGATAAGATTATCGAAAAGTAAATATTTTACGAGATATTTTATATCTTAATCTGATATATTTGGATATAAAATACAAAATATCTCGTAAAATATTTACTTTTCGATAATCTTATCATAATACTTTTATACAGAATGTTACAATCTATTGACATAAGACAATTACAGTAATTCCATTTCAAAAAATTAAATTGCCCTCCAAATATATAAAATGTCTTTATCTAGAAATATTTTGTTTCATTCTTTTTGTCTTTTTTGAAACCCTACAACTTTTGTCTGAAACATTTGTCTTTAAAATGCATTGTTCAAGAGATATTTGAAGTCGTCGTTTAAAATAGAACGTCCTGTATATATATAAAATAAATGTAATGTGCATATATTTATTGATTTTTTTTTGCAGGCGTCAAATGCTGCAAACAGAAGTGCGAAATGCGCAATTCGAGGAAAGAAGTGAGACAACAAAGCAGCAAAATGAAGAAGAAATAAGTAAGTACAATAAAAATGTCGAATATAACGACGATAACAGTTTGGTTATCGAAAAGGGTCATCTGGATACGAATCGTATCCAAGAAAACATGCCCGAAAGTCGTTGCATTGTCGACCTTTCTTTTATGTGGAATGAGATCCACAGAGTATTTGATGATCATGCACGAGGAATTGAGTGCCAATTTAAAGATTGGAAACTCGTAAATTCCCGTCGCCGTGGATTACTAACGCAGTTGTTCTTCAAGTGCCAAATGTGCAACTATGAAGCCAACATATGGTCAGAACCTTCAGAACCTAATAAACTGGATCTCAATAAAGCTGCTGTAGCTACAACTATAACAATTGGGAATGGTTATGCCCAACTGGAAGAATTCTGTGCGGGTATAAATATCCCTTGTATGTCTGAAAAGACTTATATCAAATATCGAGAAAATGTAGTCGATGATTTTCAAAAAATAGCCATGGAAAGTATGAAAATGGCAGGCGAACTCGAAAAACAACTTGCTCTCGAGAGGAATGAAACTATAAATGGCATTCCGTATATAACCGTTGTAGCGGATGGTAGTTGGATGAAGAGATCATATGGCAACACCTATGATTCACTGTCTGGTGTTGGTGCCATAATTGGATATCGCACAAGGAAAGTTCTCTTTATTGGCATCCGCAATAAATTTTGTACGGTGTGTGATATGGCGGAGCGAATCGGTCATGAGCCACATAGCCATAAATGCTATAAAAATTTTGACCGCAACGCTAGCTCTACAAGAATGGAAAGCGACGCCATTGCAGAAGGTTTTAAAAATAGCCTTGAAATGCATGGACTGATCTATAGAACTGTTATTGCTGATGGCGACAGCAGCGTATATCAGTCCATTAAAAATAATGCGCCATATCGCGAACAAAAAGTGACTGTACGAAAAATAGAATGCAGCAATCATTTGCTTCGCAACTTGTCCAAAAAGCTGAAAACTGTTGCAGAGACAGCACAGCCAAAACAGCATAGAAAACGTGGCTTTGTACAGCTACGAAAAGTTGTAGGAAACAACATTTTAAAAATACGGAAAGAAGTGGTAGAGGCAGCCACTTTACGAAGGGAAGAAAATATACCTCATCATAGCAAGGCTACGGAATTACAAAAAGATATTTTGAACATTCCTAGCCATATTTTTGGTGAGCATAAAAGATGCAAAGAACGCGGCCGTATATGCGAAGAAAACCGTGAGAAAATGCAAAATTATGTGCCGTATTTGAAATTTCACGGTTTATATCAGAAAATTGAAAGTGCTGTTACGTACTTGAGCGCTTATTCCGATAGTTTGTTGTTAAATTTAACAAACAATCCTGCAGAATCGTTTAATTCAATAATCTGCAAAACAATAGGTGGAAAGCGCATAAATTTCGGCCTACGTGGTTCTTACAATGCTAGAATTGCGGGAGCTGTTGTGCAGTATAATACTGAACAAGTTCTTACGCAAATGTATGAAAACATGTGTAAGAATGTCCCTCCAGTCGTTGAGAATTTAGAAAAGCGACGACAAATAAAAATTTCGAGAACCAAAGAATCTCGAGAAATGCATGGCAGATCAAAAAAATTCAAACGAGAGCCAGGAACAGATTGTTATTATGGCCCGCAATCACAAAAGCCAGATCTTCCGCCTAACGTTTATCAACAATTAGAAGAAAATCATATGGAAAAGTTAGCGGAAAATGCGGAAAAGAGGCAAGAAATAGAATTAGAGACAAGAGGCCAAAGTGATTGTGAACTATGGCATTCATTGAGACGTGAAATGCTAACAGCATCCAATTTTGGAACCGTATGTCGCATGAGACCAACAACGTCTTGTGCAGCAACTGTAAAAAGCATTTTGTATCCTCCACACATTGACACTGTAGCCATGAAATATGGTCGCGAGAAAGAGGAAATCGCCAGAATAGAATTAGCTGCAAAATTGAATAAAAAAATTGCACTATGCGGATTGTTCATTGATTATGAAAATCCATGCTTGGGTGCTTCTCCCGATGGACTTATCGATGAAGATGGACTGGTGGAGATTAAATGTCCTCCATCAGCTGAAAATTTAACAGCTGATGAAGCTGTACAAACATTGCCTCAATTAAAAGGCATATTTGACAAAAAAAATATTGATAAAATGAATCGAAATCATCGATTCTTTTATCAAGTTCAGGGGCAGTTGAACATAACGCAACGCAATTATTGCATTTTCGTTATATGGACCCCAAAAAGTTTAAAAACCGTGCGTGTTAATAGAGACAATGTCTTTTGGGAAAAAGAAATGGTACCTATCTTAACACGCTTCTATTACGAGTGTATATTGCCAGAAATCTTAGACAGTCGGCATAACAGACATATGCCTATTAGAAATCCACAATATATTGTGGATGCTCAAGAAAAAGCATCTATTATAAAAAGAAAGTTAGTCACAAATTAAGTGTGCAAGAAAATAACAAAGTACAAGAGACAAATATTGTACAAGCTAAGAAAGAATTACAACGGAACATTTTGCTAACAGACGCGACAAATGTTACTGCTGATTTGAATGCAGAGCAAGATAGCGATTGTATCTTTGTCAGTTATACAAAGAGAAAAAATCTGACTAAAGATGAAATAGCAAAACGTAAGAAAATTCTAGATGATACAATTGTTCCTCTTTCTTTGGTGAGAAACAATGTTTTGCCTGTACAGAACCAACTAAACGATGAATCGTTAGACACATTCTTACGCATCGTTAGAAAAACTTCTTGTTTCGAAACGCAAAGCGTTCAGTATTTGCAATTTCCTGAACTAATAACAGCCAGTGATAGCGATAACAGTTTACAAATAATTGGAGGCAACTGTACTGATCACTGGCGATGCATTTTTTTTGATGGCTCCAAACTGCACGTGTATGACAGTTTACCTAACTGTACATACGACAAATTGGCAGAAAAAGAGAAAGATTATATTCGCAAACGTTATCCAACGATAAACGTGAGCGATATAACATTTCCAAAAGTTCAATCACAACCGGACAGCACAAGTTGCGGAATTTATGCAGCTGCTTTCGCAACAGCTGTAGTTTTAGGAAAAAATCCTTGTGAAGAAAAATATTCTAATGACGTTCAGCGCATGAGACGTCATTTAATGAATATAATAGAAAAGAACAAGCTGTCGCTTTTTCCTTCACAATAAGTGATTTCCGCAACATGGCATTCAAAAAAAGCAATATAGTTTAAAAAGTAGCATTTTGTAATGTAATATCGATAATATTCGATCTGTGCTTTTCCACACTTAAAAAATGCTTTATTATTCACACAGTTGGTGTGCAAAATCGGAGAGACGAAGAATAAGAATAATGGTTGCGTCTCACAAGAATGGGCGGCGGATGGGGCCCATTCTATATTATTTTAATTAATAATAATAATAAAAAAATACAAATAAAGCCAGAGACGATGTAACGTGAGCTGGCAATTGTTATAACGTTTTCTTTCGTTTACTACATTGATCTGTGTTATGGTGTAAATTGTTAACAGATATTTGTACTTTTTTCGATCGAAATTCCGTCACAAAACTGCAATTTAATATACCAAACGAAATCGGCATGATACCAGATGTCTAATAAATTGTGATAAAAAGTAGCAAAGTAAAAATGAAAATATACTTGACATACATATAATATTATAGACTATATTACATGTAATAAATGTCATATGCTTTCCTTATTTGTATCCGTATGTAATTAATACTCAATTAGTTAATTATTGTATATTTAATGTACATATATGAAACATTTCATTATCTTTATTTTGTACATTATACAATAACGATTAAGATTATTTAATACATTTGTTTTAATGTTTTATATATATATTGAATACACATTGAATATTACAATATGTATTAATTGTTTCAGTCATTATTTTATAAAATCCTAAATAAATGTATATGAAATAGGTGTGTGTATGTTATAATTAATAAATTAACTATTAAATTACTTATTTTTTTATTTTGTATTCGTTACATAAGAAAAAACAGAAAAGAATGGCTTTCTTTTTTAAGTTTATTAATTTCAATTAAACATATGGTATATACATATGTATACGGTGTATATATATATATTGTTGCGCCCGTACTATTTCGCCGCTGATGCTGTGTGTGTTACAGCTGACGGACCGATCGATATTATCGATCGGTCCGTCAGCTGTAACACACACAGCATCAGCGGCGAAATAGTACGGGCGCAACAATATATATAATACTGTACGTTAAAGTAAAAAAGAAAGCTATTCTTTCCTTTTTCTCCTTATGTAATGAATAAAAAATAAAAAATAAATAAATAAAATAGTTAATTTATTAAAGCATGCACACACCTATTTCATATACATTTATCTTTATTAAAGATTTTATAAAATAATGACTGAAACAATAATACATATTATAATATTCAATCATATGTATTCAGTATATATATATACAGAGTGTGCCAAAAGTTCCGGAACGGTAAAATATGTCGAAAAAAAATCATTATGAAGAAAAATGTTTGATACAAAAGTTGTACGATTTAAAATGTACTATATACTGATCTTATCAGTTTAATCTTGATTGGAGACGCTTCGGAGATTTCAAGGTGATGTTCATTTTCTTCAATAAAAGTACCCTAATTTTGAAATACAAATCGATTTCTTGCAATATTCGGCGTAAAAAGTTATAGAAGTAGTATAGCCGAAAATTTAATACTTTACGAGATATTTTATACTTTTATTTCACATAATTTTACATAAACTGTAAAATATCTCGTAATATTTATTTTTTAATTATCTTACTTCAACACTTTTATGCACAAAATAATGAAAGGAATTGATAGATGTAAAAGACATAGTTATTTTTAAGAAAAATATATGATTGATCATTTTGACAACATATTTTTTTTTTAAGACAACGATGTGTTTTTTTTTACATCTGTCGATTCCTCTCATTATTTTGTGCATGAAAGTGTCAAGGTAAGATAATTGAAAAATTATTATAGATATTTTATAGTTTTTATAAAATGATGTCAAATTAAAGTATAAAATATCTCGTAAACTATTCAAATTTCGGCTATACTATTTCTATAACATTTTTCGCCGAATATTGCAAGGAATCGATTTGTACAACAAAATTAGGATAGTTCTATTTCAAAAAGTGAAGATGACCTTTCAATCTCCGAAGTGCCTCCATTCAAGATCAAACTGATAATATCAGTATATAGTACATTTTAAATCCTACAACTTTTGTATCAAACATTTTTCTCTAAAATAAGTTTGTTTCGACATATTTTACTGTTCCGGAACTTTTAATACACTTTGTGTGTATATATATAAAATACGACAAGAAATGTATTATCCATTAATCAATTATATAAAGTACAAAATAAATATAACAATATATGAACATTCAATATACAATAATTTGTTAATTTTATATAAATTACATAAGGGTAAAAATAAGAAAAGCGTATTATTTATTATATATAATATATATAGTCTAAAGTATTACATGTATGTCAAATATATTAATTTTTACTGTACTAGTTTTTTTAATTTATCAGACATCTGGTGTATGCCTATTTCATTTTGTACATAAAATTGTAGCCTTATTACGGAATTTCAGTCGAAGAAAAAAACGCGAGCATTGTTTACAAAACATCTGACGCGCAGATGACGTAACCGCACGTCGGTGTAGTGTGTCACCACTACAAACAAATATGTTTGTAGTGGTGACATTTTTTTTAGAAAAAAGAGAGCCAAAGACAATTTATTCGTGAGCTGACAAATTGTAAAAAATATTGTCAGAGACGATCTATCGTGAGCTGACAATTTTTAATAAATACAGTCAGAGACGATCTAACGTCAGCTGATAATTTTTAATAAATACAGTCAGAGGCGATCTAACGTCAACTGACAGTTTAGAAAAAACAGAGCCAAAGACGATTTATTCGTGAGCTGGCAAATTGTAAGAAATATTGTCAGAGACAATCTATCGTAAGCTGACAATTTTTAATAAATACAGTCAGAGGCGATCTAACGTCAGCTGACAGTTTAGAAAAAACAGAGCCAAAGACGATTAATTCATGAGCTGGCAAATTGTAAGAAATATTGTCAGAGGCGATCTATCGTGAGCTGACAATTTTTAATAAATACGTATTTCTAAGTTTGTTATTTACTACAAGTGTGGTCTTTTAATGTTTTATCGCATAATTTATAAAGTTATTTCACCTTTTTTCTCGCAATTGAAATTCTATCGTATGGCTGTGTGATGTACATACGAGACGAAATAGACTTATACAAAGTATCTAATAGATATAAATTAGATATGATAAAATATTTTATTTGAAAAATATATATATAATACTATATATCTAATTGGAAAAAAATATTATATGCTTTCTCTATTTTTATTTTTATGTAATTAATACAAAATAAATAAATAAGTTAATTAATTATTCAATACATATATATACATATTAAATATAATTATCTTTATTTTATATTTTATATAATGACCGAATTGATATATACTCTCATTATTTCAGCCATTATCATATAAAATACAAAATAGGGATAACTATTTATTCAATATATGTGTATATGTATATATTAATTAATTGATTAATTAGCTATTTTGTATTTATTACATAAGGATAAAAATAAGAAAAATATATGACATTTTTCTTCAGTGATATATATAGTATTATATGTATTTTATTATTTTGTCATATTTAATTCATATTTATTTGACACCTTGTATACGCCTATGTCTTCTCGGACATTATATTGCAACCTTGCGACGAAATTTCAATCGAGGAAACAAGCGCAAGCATCGTTTGTTTACAAACTATCCGATCACACGTACACAGACCACACGTCAATGTAGTGAGTTACCACTACAAACAAATGCGTACACACGGACCTACGCGGCATAGGTCCGTAGACTACGCCGATAATGTCATTTCTTTTTTAGTACCATCGAAATGATGGCGCTTTCGCGTCGGAGTTCGGCTTCCACTCCAGCATCCTCTTAAATGGAATATTTTTAATTGCTATTAAAACGGGTGTGTCATACTTTTTTCTTTCTTCTCTCTGTATCATGATATGGAAAATATTATCGTTTCCACACCACCTTGCGGTAGATAATACGGCGCATTTTTTTTATAGTGGTATCCCCAGTAGGTCTAATCCACTCTCATATTTTTTAATGCAAAAATTGTTCGAAGTGCCTTCCTCGTTCTCGTAAGCAGAGTTCGGCTCTTCGAATAATATTGCGCGATGCGTGATACGCCATATCTGGCGTGATGGTATTAAAAGCAGCGCGAATTGCTGCTTCTACTTCAGCTTCCGTACCATCACGCCTGTGATCGACTAAACTTTTTATGTGACCCCATAAAAAGTAGTCCAAAACATTTAAGTCTGGCGATCGCGCCGGCCAAATGATTGGGCCACCTCGACCCATCCATCTGTCCGGATAATGCGCGTTTAAAAATTCGCGTACTTGCCGAGAGAAATGCGCTGGAGCTCCGTCGTGTTGGAAAATCATGTCTGCTCTTACTTGAACAGGAACATCTTCAAGAAGAGCAGGCAATTGATTTTGGAGAAAATTATTATATGTTTCTCCATTTAGACGAGGTGGTAGGAAATAAGGACCGATCTGAAAAAATTATCAAAATAAATGATTAAAGAAAGAAAATTTTCTTTAGTTTTTACTAACAATAAGTAAAAGTTTATTACTTACAATTCGGTTCCCAAATACTCCTGCCCATACATTTATCGCCCAGCGATATTGGAATCTACATTCTCGAACGGCGTGCGGATTTTCTTCTGCCGAATATAAAAAATTATGGCTGTTGAATACACCATTCGGTGTGAATGTTGCTTCATCAGTCCATAATATGCGGTCGGGGAAAAAATTATTCCGCCGACACTGAGCGAGAAATCCTGTGTGTTTTGCCGAGTTAATAATTAATATTTAGCTACATGTTTTAAGGTAAAAACACTAAATAAAGATAATAAAAATACCTTCACAGAAGTAGATTCGTTGTTCCACATCTCTCGGCAAAAGCTGTTGCACTCTCTGATAGTGATACGGGTGCAATTCGTTTTGACGCAGAGTACGGTGCACCGCGTATCGCGAAAGTTCGAGCAATCGAGCCACACTTCGAATGCTGGTTTCGGGGTTTTCTTCAAATTCTTGAAGAATTCTCTCCTCTTCATTTACCCGGATGTTTACCGCTGCACCGGCGTTCCGCCGATTTAATAAGAGACTGTCTGTCTCTTTAGCCCGTTGAACACACCTCAAAATCACTTTATGATCCGGATGTCGTTCGCGTTCGGGAAATCGTTCGGCGTAAAAATTAGCCGCTAGCCGAGCATTTTCTCCGGCTCTTCCATATTCAATCAACATATTGACATACTCTTCTGCGGTATACTCTGCCATTTTTTCAACTCACTTATTCGTAAAACAACGTGCACGTCGAATGCTAGGCGAACTTGTGAGGTAACAAATGACAAGCTTCAAAAAATGCAACGTTTAATTGTTTATACGCGAATTGTTTTTCAAACCAGCACGAGAGAGAGAGAGAGAGAGAGAGAGAGAGAGAGAGAGAGAGAGAGAGAGAGAGAGAGAGAGAGAGAGAGAGCGTGTGAGAAAATTCAAGAAAATATTCGACGCCGTGTTGTAAGATTACGCGCCGCTCATTATTGATAGCCGCTCGCCGCTCCTCCCACTGCTTCATCGCGCGCCTAGCGACCGCGTAGCGCTGGGACGTCCTTCTCGCCGCGCGCGCTTTACTCGCACGGATTCGCTGATTCTTTTTCGTTAATATCTCCGTTATTATTTCGTAAATCAAAAAATGGTAGAGGACTTTTCTACTCGGTTTGATCTGCCCTACCTGCGTATGAGCAGTGGGGCGATTATTACCAGACACCCTGTATATATATATATATATATTTTTTACTGAGGTGAAAGAAAAGTACAAAATTATTTTCTTATTTTCGGAAAAGTTTACAATAAATAAATATAGTTTTTCAAAATTTTCGGAACATATAACAATTATAAGAATTAAATTAAAATTTCAATTCCAAGAAATACGGACTCATTTTTGCGCGTATTATATAAAGACTAAATAAGACTAAATAATTAAAAACAAATTATACAAACTTTGTAATTAATTTACTGCCATCAGCAGCGTAACTGATACTTCGAGTAATCAAAAGATTATTAAAATCGAGTTGTATAATTCCAACATTTGTTGTTAACTCGAATGATATTTCATATGCATATTTATGAGAATCTAAGCCAATATTTTCGCAATAATTATAAATAACATAAAACTGTTTAGAGTTATCAATAGCAATGTACTTAATTATTCCAAACTGTGGTTCGCTATACTCATTTTCATTTAGGCAGAATACAAATTTTGGTTTGGATGTAAAACCATTAATTTTAACCCAAGAAATTATATAGCAATCATCATTTTTAATGAAATGCTTTAGAAAACGATATTCAGGCAACTTTGAAATGTTACAAATATATTTACCAAAGTTTATTTTTGGATAAAAACCTTTTTGACTTAAAATGCGATGTGCAAACTTCAGTTGTAAGTTAAGACTTAATTTAAATACAATATTTATACGTGAGCTTACTAAACGTGCATTAATTTTGGATAATTTATGGAAAGCTTCAAATCTAATAGATGATAAATAGCGCAATGGACCAAAATCTTTTATTTTTCTCGTATAGTGTAGCAAATTATGAAATTTAGGTTTTAGTCGCTCATGGAATAATTCCATATATAGTTTATGATGATCAGCAATTAATCTTTGCAAGAGATGTAGTTCCTCAATATTAATTTCAAAAGCTGTTACAATATGAATAATTTGTATTAGAAGTAGATACAAATGCCAGTATGGATCATCCTCCGGAACTTTATCACCAACTAAAATACCGAAATATGTTACAAGAGCTGACATTTCAGAAGAAGACATCACTAAAAAACCTTGCTTAAGATGATGTTCATTAATTGGTGGAATTGAGTTTCCAACATCTGTATTACATTTATGATTAAAATATTTGATTCTGCTATTTAATATTTTAAGAGAAAAATAGTTTTCTTTTATTAAAGAATTTATAATTTTGCACATGTCATATCTACAAACGCCTTCATACAAATCATGCATCACATCAAATGCAGCGTTTGTTATACAGTGAAAATTGGGTAATTCATTAAAAATACATTTTTCTTTGATACTATAACTAAAATTTTTATAATCGTCTTCATAATTCAATATTGTTCTTAATAATTCCACATTTTCTTTAGACTGAAATGTCATTTCTAATTTAGAAGCTCGACATACACGGCAACAGAAATTAGCCAAAAATGATTTATTAAAACCAAGTAAATTGTTTAACCCTAAATTATCTCCTAATAGTGCAAACAAAGAAAACAAAATTTGATATTCTTTATTATTTACGCATATAGTGATACCATAATTTTCTAAATAAATCAGTTCATTAATAATTGGTTTGAAAGACATTTTATTACCAAAGATTTCACGATCCCCGCTATATACTAGTGCACCAAGAAAAATATTTTCTAAAGATGAAGCATAAACTTTTGGTATACCTGCAATTGTATAATATAGACCTCTTAATTTATGTACATATAGATGCTCTTGAGCCCAAGGGATTTCCCGTTTCGAAATCATCATAATATAATAACAAAGACAGTATTATTTTATTATCAAATTTCGTAATTAAATTTTTCCATATATTTCCACAAAAAACACTAAATAAAGTTTTTTCTTCCGAAGATTCTATTTCGATGTAACTTTTGATTGACATAAATATCTCAGGTAATTCTAAATATTGCTTTAGTGAATCCCGTAATGGAATAAATTGTCCTTCACACCTTTTTGATGTTACTGTTGTAAAATTGTTTTTATCTGTAGAATTATCAAACATTTTTCCTAGAAGAAATTTTTGCGGATGTACAAGCCATTTAGATTTTTTGAAAAATTGTAAACGTTTGTATTCTGTCGAATATTTCTCGAAAGGCCTTATATCAAAGACATTATCAAGCACTTTACAAATATTACTATCATTAGAAAAAGATGTTTCAGATTGTAATTTACATTTAATGTACGATAGTAAATCTTGCACAAGTTGTGAACAATCATCAACTAAAGTTTGCACAATATTCTTAGTAATCGAGCTGTTACTATATAACCTTGCAATAAATTTCAATATTGTATCATCGACTGTCTGTATATTTGTAACATTTCTATCATCGGCATTAGATTTGTTATTAATAATATTATTTGAATTAGTATTACTTGAAGACGCATCAGTAATATGAACAGTATTACTTGAAGATGATGAATCAGTATGAATAGTTGTAAATTGTTTAGTAAATGTAGGTAATGCATCACTATGACACAGTTCCTTATGTGAAGTATTAAAATGTTTCTTTAAAGATTTAATATTAATGTATTTCCTGAAACACGTAGGAAAACCACATTGAAAACTTTTCTTCATAAGGATGAGTTGCCTTCATGTTTTATTAAATTTTTGATACTTTGAAATTGTCTAGGACAAATAGTACAAAACATTTTTAAAAGAAAAAATTAATGCTCTTCATAAAATTATCAATGAATAAATAAAAAAATTTAATGTTTATAAACACTTAGTGTACACTTTAGAATACATTTTAGAATATGAAAACAAAAATTTAACATATTATATTAGAAATTGCAAAGTAAAATAACTAGTTAGAAATTTTTTTAATTACATCACAAATCACAGCAATTTTGTTATCTTCATGTAATTTTATATAAAAAACACTTCTCTGAAATAAATACCAGATGTGTTCTGCCGCTGGTGGATACTTCAAGTCCAAAATGATGAAAACCATAAAACAAATTTCTACGGCTTTCCACAGTGTTTTAACCTTATAAGAGACGTTATCGATTCTGACAAAAATTGTTTCAATCTTTGTTAAAGAAGGTCCAACGATAAGAATAAAAGGTTGCAAAGTCAAATTAAATTTTATAAGCCATTTCCTTCTTTTTTCTATTTCTTCTTCTATGTCACTAGGAATCTGAAATAATATAATACTTTTAATTTTTTCTAAAAGAGAAAGAGAGAGAGAGAGAGAGAGAGAGAGAGAACTTTTAATTTATTTAGATTTTAAATACCTTAACATGAAGTATTACAGCTTGTGATTCAACTTGAGTTGGTTTAAAAAAGTTTTTGCCAACTTTTGCTTTTCAAGATTTATTTGGCAAAAGTGAAAATAATAGATAAATTTTAATTAAAATTTTTGAATCTAAAACAAAAAATTATTATAACAAAACATTATAAGATACTAGAAACACATTAGTAGATATTTATGTAAATTATTCCATTCTTCATTACCATTTGGAATATTGCCATTTAACATGTCCAGTAATACTTTGTTGGAACAATTTAACTTTTTGCCTTTCAATTCCAACACAGCATCGAATAAAAAATGAAATTTTTCTTCAACATTTTTATGTTTTTCATTATATAACCGTAAGTAATCCTTTTCAATCTGTAATAAAAAAAGATACAAATTAAATTAAATAAATTTTAGCAAATAATATATTTGTCCAGATATTTTAATTAAATAACTATTGCAAATTTTGCAAAACGGTACATGACTTTTCATTTTGATGACTTGTATCCTTTTTTTTGTTTGACCAATCACATTATAAGATACATTGTACCTATATACATATATGCTACAAATTAATTACCAATACATAGCCCTGTGAAAATGTTAAAATATTCCAATCGTCAAAGATTGAGGATAGATTTTGGTAAGTCGTATGGTCATGTAATAAACTTCTTCTCAGTTCAAATGATTTTTCCCAATGATGCAAAACTTCTTCCCAAGGTTCAAAATTATTTTTAAGCCAATTGCGACTCCGCTCTGCTTCCTCGCGATTATCTAACAAAAAATTACAAATAAAAAAATTGTTACAAATTACATACAGTACTGGACAAAATAAATCATACACCTTTCAAAAAATTGAATTCGGTAATGTAACTATTTTAAAAAAATATTATTTACTATTTTTAAAAAATAGTTACATTAACGAATTCAATTTTTTTAAAGGTGTATGATTTATTTTGTCCAGTATTGTATAAAATAAATTATAAAATGTTATTTACACGAACCTTCATTAACAATTTTTTCTTCATTAAAATTATGTGTTGATTTATTCAATAGAATTAATTGACATTTGCTTAAAAATGCTAACATATTTTGATTTTTATCAATTAGTTTTCTTTTTGCAATACCAGATTTCTGATTTTTTGAATATTTCTTTCTTATTGGTGGACAATAATATATTTCCTTACATTCAGCCGGAAAGAGAGTAATTATATGATCCGCAATTTTGTTTAATATTTCATTATTTAATTGAACACTGAAAAAGGAAGTATTGTTACAAAAGAAATAATATTATTTTTCATTACATTTCATTATATTTTCATTATATTTTTTTCATTATATTTATTATTTTATTATATATTATAAATAATTTTACAAAGGTGAATATTAACGTATTAACACATATTTAGTAAAACAAATTTTCAAAAAAAAATAGAAAAGAATAATGCATACTCTTGTATACATATACACCGAACATCTACAAGTATATAAATATTCATTTGAAGTTTTTGAATATATGCTTACTTAATATTATTATCAAAAAAATGGCAGATAATAATATTTGCCAAATACTGTTGACATCTTGGCGATAATCCACTCCTTGCATCGTATGAAGCTGTAATAGCTTGTCCGGTTACTGTTTTTTGAAGCAATGCTTTTAAATCAAAGTTTTCTAACTATAAAAAAGTGAATTGAAAACATATTTATAAAAAAAATAGAAATGTAGTATTAATAATTATATTGATTTTTTATCTTGTATTATAATATAAGATAAATGTATCAAATACATGAATCAATTATTGGACAATATAACAAAATAAAATGACAAACAATACAAAACAATATACTAACAATATATTAATTAATATACAATATATGATATGTAATAATATATGATAAATAGAGAATTAAACTATTCCGTATAGCATTTTGTATATTAATAAATTAATGTCTTGTATATTAATAAATAATATACAAAATGCTGTACGGAATAGTTTAATTCTCTATTTATCATATATTATTATATATCATATATTGAAACATGCATGTTATATGCAGTTTTTCTGAAACATTTCTTCATTTGTTCCTTATTATTATACTTTAAATATAACCACATTAGCAAATGGACACTTGTTATAATTGAAGTTCTGAAGAACTGTACATACCATATTGTCCACCGTTTCAATCCTCTATTTCTTTTTCACTGGTTCATTATCAGAACTACTATTTAATATTACAATACTTTGAGTATCACAATTAGATGTTTTTAGAATGTTAGGTTCAATATTTTCTATAGATGATTCACTATTTAATGATTCTTTATCAAGAGGGATTATTGCATCAAATATCTCTTGTGGCGAAAGAGCAAGTGTCAGAGATGGAGTCGCAGAAGGCATCGAAACTGAAGCTACAGAAATGTGAGAAGAGGTTTCTGTTTCTTTGTCTGAATCATAATTAGAAAAATAATTTTGTAGTGCAATTCTTGCACCTATTGATGGTATAACATCACTTAATTCTGAACATCGATTAATAACCATGTATTTTAGAGTATCATACTTAATATCATTATCTAAAAATTGGAATTAATCAGATGATAATATAATAAGTATAAGACAAAAATAAAATATTGCATACTTACTTATTAGACTGTCACTCCAGCGCTCTAAATGCAACAATTTTAACACTTCTGCAACTTTATCTTCCATAGTGAAATACAATACAATTAAAAACAAGCACGAGAAATAATTTATTGCTTTACTCAGCACACTACGCACGTGCTTGTGCATGCACACCGCAGCCATATTGGTATGCATATCATAGAGTGAAAACCTTTAATTCAAAGAAATAAAAATTTGTTTCTAAGAAATAAATATCATTTCTAGAAATAAATATTATTTGTCTATACAAATCAATCTTATTGTAAGTAGTTATACTATGGGGGTTCTAACCCAGTGGCAATGAGGGGGGTGCGGGTGAAGAGGGGAAGAGGGGTATCAGATAACAGTGGAGGGGGTAATGACGTCATCGTTTTGGAGGAGAGGGGGTAATTTAGGAGTGGTGGGGGGTATCAGATAACAATAATTCCTGGAAGTGGGGGATTTCCGGGATTCCCGGAAGAGATAAGATAAGGATTGTTAATACAAACATGAGTCGTCGAGAGATAAGGATTCCTGGAAGAGATAGGGATTCCGAGAACTGTTTAGATCCTTTGGTTTTTCTCTGCGCATCAAAGTGGAGCGCCATGTTGTCGGAATGTATCATTGTTAAAGGATTCCGAGAACTGTTTAGATCTTTTGGTTTTTCTCTGCGCATCAAAGTGGAGCGCCATGTTGTCGGAATGCATCATCGCAATGTTTATAGTATGCAGGTTCGTGCAGGTTTACGGATTGCATCATTGCTGTATTTTAAAACAAAAGCCCATAGCAACAGGCAGCCACGTCAGCATTTTCGGCGCCATGTTGTCAGATTTCAATTTTGTATACAACAAGCGGGTATATAAAGCGAGTGAAAAAGAATAGGAACCATCAGTCGTTCGAAATCATTGAGAAAATTACTAGTTCGCTGTGACGTTTACTAGCAACGATGTTTTGCACCATGTCAACCGTGAAGTAAGTTGTTTCTTTAGCTACATCTTTAAACTTAATTGTTATACTTTTAAACTCACAATTTATTTTTTTTTCATAGAAAACAAAAAAGTAATATGTCAAAGATGGAAAAAGAATCATCTAGGATCTTGGTTAGAAGATACCCGTTGACAAAAACCAGTTACAAATATCTCGACATCGGAATCAACGTCTCAACGTCGAGCCGTGTGGAAATCGCTCTCGGTGACAACCATGGTAAGGAGCTACGTCTATCATACGACGTATGGAAAGAACTCATGAATCAACGGGACATCATCACCAGCTTCTTTAAGAACGATGTGGACGAAGCACCGTCTCAGACCGTTGGACACTGCACGTTAAGTTTTGGAAAAATGAACAACCTAAAAGTAATGCGCCTGGCAACATCAGCGTTATGTTTAATCATGTCAAACCGAACCGTGTGTAACATGTTTGCACTTGAATATTGCGTAGACTGTATCAATCATTCGTTGAACAACATCACCGATACGGTTGATGTCAAGTTCGCACACTTTTCAGAAATCGCGAGGAATGCGAAGGACCCCGATCACGTGGCGATTCGCAAAAGCGATTTATTCGATAAGAATAACATAATTGATTGTGAACTGGTGACTCAGGTCTTTGCGGAGTTGTAACAATACATATTAATAAATATTATTTCAACTGTAATTAAAATTTTTTATTATTTTTCCGTGTCATCTTATCTGCTATACCGACTTATCCTACAACGCGCGCATCAAAGTAGAGCGCCTGTTTAAATTGCGTCATCATGTTTGGAGGAGAGGGGGTAAATTCGGAGTGGTGGGGATATCATATTACAATAATTCTCGGAAGAGAAAAAATAAGGATTGTTTATACAAATTGTAGGCAGCGCCATGTTGTCAGAATGCATCATTGTTATGCTTATAGTTAGTGCCGTGTGCAACAAACGGGTATATAAAGCGAGTGAGAAAAAAAACGACTAATCACAGTTGTTCAAAATGAAGAAGGAGCGCGATCTTACCGTACGAGCAGCGAATATTAAAACGACGGGAGAGTTCCTTCCATGGGACTACGAGTGCAACGAGTACCTCGATTCTCTCAAGGAACAATGTCGCAAGAGGCAACGCACCGGAGTAGTCAACTCTCTGGTGGCGCAAATTGCGCGTCTGGAGGGTGTGAGGGACGCCCTGCACGAGCGTTTCGTGCCCGTCGGTGCCGGATACGGTGGATACGAGAAAAAGGGCTACACGTGGAAGGAGATCGAGACGGCGTTTAGGAACCGTGTGCTGACGGGTGTGGTTGTCAATCAAAACTATATAGATCCACACGAGTTTTTGAAAAACGTGAGAAATATGGTTATCGAGCGGATCCAGGGCGTCATGGTGGAACACAACAGCGTCAAGATTAACACCGCGTTCAACGGGGAATTTGTCGCGGGCGACAAGACTGCCGTGAAGACCATCGCCACCAAAAATTGCGAGTTGTTTCCCACATCCGATCAACGAGTGGTACACGCGGCACGTGGAGGATGATATTCTGGCGGCTCTGGAGGAATTTCAGGAACGCGATAGCGGATGGGCGTTGTCGCGTATCCTGAATCTCACCGTCAATGTGAACAAGTTCAATCCTCTGCACGCGGGATGCCACATCGAGTTATCGCGGAAAATTATGCTAAAAAGAGCGGTGGTCAACGTGCAATCGACGGACAATGCGTGTTTCGCGTGGGCAGTCGTCGCCGCTCTATATCCAGCGGAAAAACATCCGGAAAGAACGATAGAATACCCACATTACTCGACGGTGCTGAATCTGTGCGACATCGAGTTCCCCGTGACGCTGTCACAAATATCAAAGTTCGAGAAACTAAACGCCATCTCCGTCAACGTCTTTACCACCCAAGACTCCAAAATCGTCCCTCTGCGGCTCGCCGACGACAAAAAGGAGAAGCACGTCAACCTGCTATACGTGCGTAAAAACAACGATGCACACTTTGCGTGCATAAAGAACCTGCCGCGGTTGGTGAGCTCACAACTGAGCATGCACAAATGTAAAAAGTACATTTGCGATCGGTAAGTAAAAAAAAAAAAGATGCGTATAAAATAAATCAATATTTTTTATTCATAGTTTTAATCAAATAAATTATTACAGGTGTCTACACTACTTTTATACACGGGAGAAGTTGTCAGTCCACAGCGTCGACTGCGGGAAAATGAACGACTGCGCCGTCGTTCTCCCCAGCGAGGACGACAAGTGGCTGACGTTCCGGAATTACAATCGGAAGGAGCGGGTTCCGTTTGTAGTGTACGCCGATCTCGAATGTACGCTCGAGAAAAAGGAGGATCAGGAGGGTACTACTTACGCCTACCAACATCACAGAGCCTTTAGCGTAGGATATTATGTAAGTTGCGCTTACGATAATTCGCTCTCTAGTTATAAGTCATATCGCGGTGAGGATTGCACAGCGTGGTTCGTCAACGAACTGCACGATTTGACGCACCGCGTGAAAGCGATCCGCACCACCGTCGTCCCCATGGCGGATCTTACGCGGGAGGAATCGGAGGAATTCCGTAGCGCCGTAACGTGTCACGTGTGCGAGAAACCCTTAACAGCGGACGACACGCGGGTGCGCGATCATTGTCATCTGACCGGGCGTTACCGCGGTGCCGCGCACTCGTCGTGCAATCTAAATTACATAGACTCCGACGTTATCCCGGTGATATTTCACAATTTATCCGGTTACGACGCGCATTTCATTATTAAAGACGTTGCCAATGCTTTCGAAGGCAACGTCGAATTGTTACCGCTGACGAAAGAGCGTTACATTTCATTTACAAAAAATGTTAAAGATACCATGGATCAAAAATCAAAATTGTGTATAAAATTACGGTTTATTGATTCGTTTAAATTTCTCAGTACGAGCCTCGATAAATTGGCATCTTATTTAACTGTGGATGAATTAAAAATTTCACGATCGGAATTCAAACATTTATCCGCGGAAAATTTCAATCTGCTTACTCGGAAAGGCGTGTTTCCCTACGAGTACGTCGACAGCGTCGACAAGCTCCGGGACACAAGCCTGCCATCGCGCGAATCGTTTTACAGCTCGCTCACCGGAGAAACGGTATCCGAGAGCGATTACGCGCACGCGACAAACGTCTGGCAAACTTTTTCGATCAAAGATCTAGGCCAATACAGCGATTTGTATTTGAAAACAGACGTTCTTTTGTAGGCGGATATTTTCGAAAATTTTCGAAACATGTCTATAAAGAGTTACGGTTTAGATCCCGCTCATTATTACACTCTACCGGGATACACGTGGGACGCTATGTTGAAGTACACGCGTGTAAAATTCGAGTTGCTCACGGACATCGATATGGTACTGTTTGTCGAGCGCGGTATACGCGGTGGTCTCAGCCAATGCTCCAACCGATACGCCGCCGCCAACAACAAATACATGCCATCCTACGACCCATCGGAACCGTCATCGTACCTAATGTACTATGATGTAAACAATTTGTACGGGTGGGCGATGTGTCAACCGTTGCCCTACGCCAAATTTCGATGGGTCGATGATGTCGCGAGCTTTGACGTAATGTCCGTTGCATCCGATTCGGCTACCGGTTACGTGCTGGAAGTCGATCTCGAGTATCCAGTGAATCTTCACGACGCGCACGCCGACCTGCCGTTCTGCCCGACGTGCGATAAGCCGCCTGGCAAGCGGGAGCTCAAGTTACTCGCAACGCTGTACGATAAGCAGCGTTATGTCATCCACTATCGTAATCTGCAACAATGCGTGCGACATGGTCTGCGAATTGCAAAGATTCACCGCGTACTGCAATTCGCGCAATCTCCGTGGCTCCGCGGATACATAGAACTGAATACACAGTTTCGGACACGGGCGAAAAATGATTTCGAAAAAAATTTGTACAAATTGATGAACAACGCCGTTTTCGGCAAAACCATGGAGAATGTGCGAAATCACACGGATGTCCGGCTCGTTACACAGTGGGATGGTCGGTACGGAGCGGAGGCTATGATCGCGAAACCGAATTTCCACAGCCGAAGCGTGTTCTCGGAGGATCTGATCGCCGTAGAGTTGCGAAAACTCGAAGTGAAATTCGACAAGCCGATCTACGTGGGTATGTGCATCCTCGACATATCCAAGACCTGCTTGTACGAGTTTCACTACGAGTACATGGCGCCTCTCTACCGCGACAATTGCAAAATTATGTACACCGATACCGACAGTCTGATATACTTTCTGCACTGCGAGGACGCGTATCGGGATATGAAACGTGATATATCCAAATTCGACACGAGCGACTACTCCGAGGACAACGCTTACGGTATGCCGCGCGCCAACAAGAAAGTACCCGGTCTGATGAAAGACGAGAATAACGGCGCGATCATGACGGAATTTGTCGGACTGAGAGCGAAGATGTACGCGTTGAGAGTCACCGGCCAAAAAGACACCAAAAAGATTAAAGGTGTAAAAAAGAGTGTAGTCGCTAGAACGATAACGTTCGACGACTACACTCGGTGCCTCAACGCCGAAATCGAGCTGACGCGGCGTCAATCGTGCATCCGCTCAAAGATGCACGAGGTGTACACCGTGTCGGAGTCGAAGTTCGCGCTCAGTCCGTACGACGATAAGCGGCACGTCGTATCCGGTTCCACCGACACTCTACCATGGGGACATCGCGAGATACATTTGTAAATAATGCTTAGTAATATACATAGTGTTTAATTTATATAGTTTAATATTTTATGTATTATTAGTTTTTTTTTAAATGTATATATTGTAACATATTGTAGTAGTAATAAAGAACACCATTGTATATATGTATAATAGTTTATTATAATACAATGTATAATATACACAGTTTATTACAATACATCGTCTTTATTTATCCAAGAGTTGTGCGAATTGTCGAATCCCAACCACTTTACAAACACCTTGTCGTCCTTTCGACGCAACACCTTCTCCACGAGATAAACGTCGGGTTGAGCGGTCTTGAGCAATTCGTGCTCGTAAAAGCCTCCCGCGACCGGATCTCCGCGGTAATCTTTAATCAGATACGTCACAGGATTGGTACGTTGCACCGCAGCGATCTTAAACACCTCCGTCGACCAATTCGGCGTGTATCCTTTCTCGAATACAGTTTTGAATTTGCTCACGCTCACCGGATCACCCACCCTGAATTTCGCCGGCGCGGCAATTTTTATTCTACTGTACACGGTGCTCAAGAGTCCCTTTGCGATCTCGGGAGTGACATCGATCGGGCGCATACCGATCGTACGATGTTTACGACCGTTGTATTCCGAGACCAATCGCGGTAAATCGTCGATCCACTTGTACGATCCCGCAAGCGTGAAAAACTTCCACATTTCGTTCTTCAACGTGCGATTCAATCGTTCCACCACCGAAGCCTTCATGACCGAGTATGTCGAATAATGATTGATGCCGTGTTTCTTGACAAGATTTTGGAAATCTCTGTTGTAAAATTCTTTTCCGGTCGGTCTGCAAATTTTTCGGAATTCTCTCCCCAAATATCGCAGAAAATGCTTTGGACGTTTCGATTCCACCTTTGGTCTTTAAGGGCACGGCCCACGCGTACTTGCTCAACACATCGATAACGGTTAGAATATAGTTGTAACCGCCGTTGGATCGCAAGTACGGTCTCATCTCGACAATGTCAGCCTGCCACAAATCATCGTATCCTTTCACGACGACTGGCCGACGCGTAAAGTTTCTTCTCGCCGGTGCGTGGAGCTCGTCCACGAGCGATCTCCTCTCCAGGCTCATTGCGATTCGTTTTGCTTCTTCTTCATCGCCTCATCGTAGTATTTGATGAAATTTTTTCTCACAGTTCTACGAAGATTGTGAATCTCTCGCTCGACAAGACTCTTCGTCTCTCGCTCGCGATCGACGAGTTTTCCATCGAGTAGCGCCACACTCTCGTCGAGGAGACCTCTCAGATCGTGAATCTGACGTTCCAACGTCACGTATCTGGTCTCGATGTAATCGTCGTGGTCTCTCTTCCAGGTCCGCTCGGTATTCTCCGAATCTTCGAGTCGTGAAAGTACTTCTCGCTTAAAATTTTCATAGAGCATACGATCTCGATTCGCACGATCGCTCATAAGCTGGAAGTGATGATCCAGATGCAGCTTGTTGACGGCGTCGGTGTCCGCTTCAGGGTCGGCGAGATGTCTGATTACGCGTGACTTGGCGTTGAAAACCCCACCATCCTTGCAGAGACAATTCTCGCGTACGTAATTCTTCGAGACTCCACCGCTCTGTCTCGTCACCCTGGCGCTTCCTCCTCCTAGCTGTAGTCCGAATTTGTTGATAGACATTCCCGTAGCATCGCACGAGCAATACTGGCTACAGCGATGACAACGACGATCAATTTATAATCAGACCGGCTTCGCGCAGTTCCTCGATAATCGAGAGAAACTCGTTGTCGTGCGCGTTGTTTGCCGCCTGACGGGAGGCGTCCAGCAATCGAAGGCGATCCACCAATTCGTTCGGATCATCCCAGTGCACGTAATCGACCGCGTTGTCGGTCACAGTCATGGTCTGTGATACGTTACACTTGGGTAACGTGCGACCCGCACCTCTCTTGTCGAGATGTGCGACACCTCCACCTTTCTTAGATATCAGAGGTGTGATGATATGTTTGTATTTGTATCCTTTGTTTCCCAAAACAGGTAAATGCGCGTTATGACCGCGTCTGTGAGCGTTAGTAGCTAGTAGTATGCTCTTGTACTTTTGTTTGTCAGCCTCCGTACACAGCGTATCGTCGGGAAGTCTTTTGAATATTAATTCAAACAGGCCGGGCGTGCCAGCGTATTTCACACCGTCCACGATCAAATTGTCATCTCGATCGATGTCGAAGGTCTTGTCCCCGAGAAACGTTCCCGCATCGTTGAAGTATACGCCGTACACGTTGTCGATCCCTCTCTTCTTGTCACCGCTCAAGAGCTCCCCGATGTACTCTTGGCCCAGCGGGCCCATTTGACCGTACAGCGCTTCCCGACCATCGGACGTTTGCATCGTCTGTCTCACGGATGTCGCGAAAAACGGGTCCGTGGTTTCGAACACGTTTTCGATCGGTAAATTTATCGGCGATTCAAACGCCAATTTTTGCGGCTGGAACGGCGTCGAAGCTTGTATCGGTGTCGTCAACGGGGTACGCTTGATTTTCTTCTTCCTCTTCTCGAAGCTCGACCGCTTTCGTTTGATATCCGGCTCGTTTGTAATCTCGAGATCGTCAACCGAATCATCGTCACTCTTGATGTTCTCGACGATTCGTTTCAACGACTCTACGATCGGTTTCAACCGTTTCTCCAGTTGCGCCTCTTGCTCCACTTTACCCGTCTTCAACGTCCGGTGCTTTTGCGAATCGACTCGCTCGTACGAGCGATTTCCTTCACGATCTTCTCCCTCTCATCGATATCTTTCGTGTCGAGCGTCATCGTCAACGTCTCGAGAACGACTAACCATTCCGCGGTACCGCAAACTCGTTAAAACCACGTCTGTAACGTCCATCGTTAATCGCACTATCCTTGTCTATCACTAAAAAACCGTACTTGTGTCGCCAACATTGCGTGACACAATGTACCGAAATCTTCGTACGTCATGTCCGTATTCACATGATCGTTGTAGACGTGCTTAAGGTTTGTTCCATCCTGCTTGAATATTACGAGTAAATTCGCGTTGTCGCGCACGAGATGTTTAGGTATTTTCGCGTACGTTTGGCACAGATAGAAACAATCGACCTTCGAATGTCGACCCATAGCAAAGTACTCGCGTATCGCATTCTGCTCGTCGCACGCTATATCGTCGAAGACGAATACGGAATTCGGTAACGCCTCGCTGTGCGGTACAATTGTATCGTTGTCCGAGAACGTAAAGTAGCCGATTTCATCGATCGATCCGAGCAATCTTTCGAGATACCGATACTTTGGTTGATTCAACGATTTCGAGTACACATACACGTTTTCGAAACGTACACCGTTCGGACTTTCCAGCAGACTGATCATCACATTGGTTTTACCGCAATTCGAGGGACCGCAAATGATACCGCGTATCGTGTTTGGCAGCATTTTATCGTGTCTGCACGCCTTTTCACAAACCCCTTGCGTCTTATCATCCATGTTTTTCACACGGATCGTGTACGGTTGTTGTACAAATTTCATTTTTTACCAGACTCTTTCTCATCCTTGTTATTACGCGACGAGTGCGCGGTATCGGATGTCGGAAAGAGCGGTGCTCGGATATTCGTCGCTAGATCTAAAATATCTTTATTTCCATACATGATTCGGACATTATCCTGAAAAAAAAATATTGTTTCAAACACACGATTAGCGATGCACGTTTGCGATATTCACCTCCTTCCGTTCCTTCTTATTATCCCGATTATTCATTGTACTTTGTCGTCCGACAAACTTTGATATTCCACTAGTTAGCGATCGATACGCGCCTCCTATTTATAGGTGATCGCTGTCGAAACACACCTCAGTTGGAAATGTGATTTACACGCGAAGTGTTAGAATTCGCGTTCTATGAAACGATACAAGGGTGCCGGTTTACTGAACAGTGTGATAAATCGACTACCGTTGGAGCTGCATATACCCGGCTACCAATTTTGCGGGCCGGGGACTCGTCTGCGGAAACGACTCGCGCGAGGGGATCGAGGTATCAATCCGTTGGACGCGGCGTGTCGCGATCACGACGTCGCGTACTCGCAAAACCGCGAATCAGCGGACCGCCACGCGGCCGATCGCGTTCTCGCCGATAAAGCGCGGGAGCGGATCACCGCTGCGAACGCGACTCTCGGTGAGAGGGCCGCCGCTACCGCCGTATGGGCTGCTATGAAAGCAAAGACGAAATTGGGGATGGGTATGACAAAGGGAAAGAAGAAGAAGATCAAGAAGAGGAGAACGCTTCCGACGGCGAAACGCGGTGGTATGTTACCGTTGTTACCGCTCTTGGGAGTCATCGGTTCGCTTGCCGGTGGAGCAGCGAGTGTTGCAAAGGCGGTGAACGACTCCAAGGCCGCGCGACGACAACTCGAAGAGATGAAACGTCACAATAAAGCTATGGAAGGACGGGGGATTTATCTCGCTCCGTACAAGCGGGGCAAAGGATTGAAGAAGAAGAAGAAGAAAAAAAAAAAAAACGTCGAAAAAACGATAGAGATGCCCGCGGGTGCCACCACCAATCTACAGTTGTCACGAATAGCGAAGCGTATGCGAATACCGTATTTCCGAGGTGTCTACATGCGTAACGCTTTACCCGACGAGATACACCGAAACGAGAGCGGTATCGTGAATTTGGACGATGTCGACGGGCCGGGCACGCATTGGGTGGCGTACGCCAAGAGAGGCGATCGCGCCGTATACTTTGACAGCTTTGGCAATTTGCAACCGCCGAAGGAGCTTACACGCTACCTCGGAGACACCGATACAACGATAACGTACAATCGCACGGTCTACCAGACGTACGATCAAACGATCTGCGGACAATTGTGTCTCCTGTTCCTCCAGAAAATAGATATAAAAATCGATCCACCATCGATCGACATCAGTCGTCGATGGAATCTCGGCAATGTCGCTGACGCTCACTCTAAGCGGTAAAAGCAGCGTTCTCACGGTGGATTATTTTCCACCGATAGACTTGAGCGATGGGGACTACGAGCTCGGCCTAACCACGATGGAGACCTACAACACGATTCCGAACGTGACGGTAGCGAATGATAAATTTTATTTCGACGACAATGACGAAGAAATTACAATTCCCGAAGGATCGTACGAATTGGACGCCATTGCTTCTTATCTGAAACGCGCGATACTGCAAAAACGAGGAAAAGGCGAAGAGCAGGATTATCCATTGTTACTTCGTCCCAACGTTAATACCATGAGGAGTGAAATCATGTGCGCTTTTCAGATAAATTTCGCCAAACCGAATACCATCGGACCATTGTTGGGATTTTCGACGGGTCGTATACTGGAACCGAGAAAGTGGTACGAATCAGACTCCTCGGTAAACATCATCAACGTAAACATTATTCGAGTGGAATGCAGCATTACCGCGGGTGCGTACGCCAACGACAAGTCGGTGCACACGATACACGAATTTTCACCGAACGTGCCTCCGGGATATAAAGTCTCGGAAACACCGGCGCAAATCATTTACCTTCCGGTCATCGCGAGGAGTGTTACCGATATCACCTTGCGTGTGGTGGATCAAGACGGACGATTGATCGACTTTCGCGGAGAGGAGATTACCATCAGACTGCACTTGCGGCGACGCGGTGCGAGGAAATGCTCGTGTTGAACGAACAGCGAGTGATTGAGAGAGCAACGAAAATTGTGAAAAAATCGCCATTCAAGAGGCTCACAAGTAACACTACCCAAATGTAAATCACCGATTTTGATAATTTTTGAATATGTTGTAGTAGACGTAAAAATAAGACATACGTATTTTTTTTTATCGGCGGAAAACCATATTTACACCCCTTTACACCCCTTTAAATTTATGGGTATCGATTTAATTGTTTTGTATATAAGGATTTAGTATTTTCGGCCCGAACCAAATAAAATAGTTGCATCACCAAGAGATATGAAAAATGGAAAATTTTCGACTCGGTTCGATCATTTTTAGGGGGTAAACTACCCCCTGTATTTGAAACAAAAATTTTAAAAATGCCCAGATAATTGCAAATTTTATTCAAAAATTTTGAAAAAAATATATGTTACACTCGCATCCAAAACAAAAGTGAGACTGTTTGAGGATTTAAGGGTGACCACCCTTTTATCGAATTTCTTACGTAACATTTAAATTTATTCCGAAATAATGGTAAACAGTTTCATTTATCGTCAAATTAATTAATATTTACAAATTATAGTCTGATCAACCCTTCAATTCTATAAGGGGTGAGGAAAAACCTACCCTTAATAAGAGTAAGAAACCAGGATCGAGATTAGAACACCGTTGAAACCCTTAACGATCAACGCGATTGTCCGAGAAACTTTCTTCTTTGAAATATGGACTGCAGGATGTGAATGTGAATGTGAGAAATGGGCCCCGGAGCATCTCATGTAAACAAAAGCCGCGAGCTAAGGAGTGAGGAGCGCTCGCCTGGCGACGGAGGCATTCATATTTCAAAGAAAAAAGTTTCTCGGCTTCATCAAAGTGGATTCACAATTTTAAAATAAAACACGGAATCGTATCCAGAAAAATTAATAAATTCACTACCCAAACGCTCTTATCAAAGAAAGATGATTTAGTACAAGAAGCAAATCAATTTGTATCCAAAATTAGGGAGCAAATCTCATTATTAGGAGCTGACAATGTTTATAATTCAGATCAGTCTGGTTTTAATTATGAATCACATGCAGGACGAACATTATCTTTCAAAGGAACAGCAAAAGTTGAATGTTTAACACAATCGAAGAATTCATTAACACATAGCTATACCATACAACCGATTGTATCAGCTAGTGGATTACTCAAGTCGCCTTTATTTATTGTTTTACAAGAAACGGGTGGGCAGTTTGGACCTGTTGTTGAAATGAACATATATAAAGCAGAAAATATTGTCGTAGTACCTTCAAAATCTGGGAAATTATCATCTGACCTGGCAGTTCAATGGTACAAAGATATTTACTTATCTGTGGTTGATAAACAATCGGTTTTATGTTTAGATTCGTGGACAGGACAAACAAAGAAAAATTTTGACAACGTTTGTCTAGAAGGCAAAGATGTCAATATTTTTACAATTCCTGCTGGGACAACTGGTATGATTCAACCCCTAGATGTTTATGGATTCAGACCATGGAAAAATTTTTTAAAACATTTTTCAGATCTGGTAATTTTGTATGGCTTTGATGTCAATTTACATGCAAGAAACAATGTATTAAAACTTCAGTCGCTGATTCATAACCAGTTTTCTTCAGCCAGGTTTGTAAACATGTTTAAATATGCATGGTATAAAAGTGGGTATATTCAAGAAAAACCACCTAAATGCAAGACTCCTGTCCGATACTGTTTTGAAAATTGTGATACATCTTGCAAGTATTGTGAAGATAATGCTTTAATTAGGTGCGCTTGGTGTACACATTATATATGTTTTACTCATTTTTTTGATCCCAGCAATCAAAGCGTCCCTCATTATTGTAAAGACTATAAAGAATAGCCATTAATTAATATTACTAAAGTTAGTTATAATGTAACGTTTAATTAATTTAATTTTTTTTAATTGTTAAAATACAAATATAAAAATTAAAAAACAACATACAAATAAAAACACAAAAAAATTACAAAACAATAAACAAATAAAAAAAACAAAAAACCAAAAAAACCAAAAAAATAAAATAAAATGGGATCCACGCGGCCACGTCCCCGTCGTGATCCTGGGTAATGCTAAGAGCCGCGATCCTGGTTTCTTACTCTTATTAAGGGTAGGTTTTTCCTCACCCCTTATAGAATTGAAGGGTTGATCAGACTATAATTTGTAAATATTAATTAATTTGACGATAAATGAAACTGTTTACCATTATTTCGGAATAAATTTAAATGTTACGTAAGAAATTCGATAAAAGGGTGGTCACCCTTAAATCCTCAAACAGTCTCACTTTTGTTTTGGATGCGAGTGTAACATATATTTTTTTCAAAATTTTTGAATAAAATTTGCAATTATCTGGGCATTTTTAAAATTTTTGTTTCAAATACAGGGGGTAGTTTACCCCCTAAAAATGATCGAACCGAGTCGAAAATTTTCCATTTTTCATATCTCTTGGTGATGCAACTATTTTATTTGGTTCGGGCCGAAAATACTAAATCCTTATATACAAAACAATTAAATCGATACCCATAAATTTAAAGGGGTGTAAAGGGGTGTAAATATGGTTTTCCGCCGATAAAAAAAAATACGTATGTCTTATTTTTACGTCTACTACAACATATTCAAAAATTATCAAAATCGGTGATTTACATTTGGGTAGTGTTACTTGTCAGTACGACGAACGTAAACTTTTTACAATCGTTGGGATTCGTTGTGAGAAACGCTTAAAGAGATGGATATACTCGACATCGTTGACGAGCCCGTCTTCGACGAGCGTATCGTGAAATATGAGATGCACACGTACAATCCGTACGCTAACACGACGTTGGGACACAGCGACGAGATACGAATACCTATACAACAACAGGATTTGTACACGTTGCCGTGTGAGAGTTTTCTCTACGTTGAAGGAAAACTCGTTATGAATCCTACCGGTGAGAATAGAGATGTCGTGTGTATTATGGGAAATAATTGTGTCGCGTTCATGTTTGAAGAAATGCGATACGAACTCGACGGAGTTGAAATCGATCGTAACAGAAACGCTGGAATAACAACGACGATCAAAAATTATATATCGCTGACGACGGAGAAGAGCAAGATGCTGAAATACGCATCGTGGAATCCGAATGGATATTCGTTGATCGATGGAAACTTTAATTTTTGCGTTCCGCTTAATGCTCTGTTTGGATTCTGCGAGGACTACAAGCGCATCGTGATCAACGCTCGTCACGAACTTGTATTGATACGATCGCGCAACGATAACAATTGTCTCGTAGGACGAGCCGGTGCGAATCCGACGATCGAGCTACTCAAGATACAGTGGCGAATGCCTCACGTATCTCTGAGCGAAGTCAACAAGCTGTCTCTTCTTCGAACTTTGGAAAGCGGACGATATCTGAGCGTGTGCTTCCGTTCGTGGGATCTGTACGAGTTTCCTCTGCTGCAAAACACGACCAAGCATTCCTGGGCGATCAAAGCCGCGACGCAATTGGAAAAACCGCGATACGTAATCTTCGCTCTCCAAACCGGTCGAAAAAACGTACTGTCTGAAAACGCTGCGCAATTTGACGATTGTAAACTCACCAATGTGAGACTGCATCTGAATTCAGATTTTTATCCGTACGACGACATGAACTTGGATTTCGACAGAAATCGATACGCTATACTGTACAACATGTATGCGCGTTTCCGCAAAGCCTATTACGGACAGGACGATACGTATTTGGATATCGATGATTTCTTGATAACCGGTCCGTTCGTAGTCATAGATTGTTCGCGACAAAACGACTCTGTCAAGAACGCCACCGTCGACGTGCGAATAGAATTTGATTGTAAGGAAAATATACCGGCCAACACCACCGCCTATTGTCTCGTTATACACGATCGAATGGTCGAATATAATCCACTGAACAACATTGTGCGCAGACTCGTGTGAAAAGTTATAAATTAGACGTGTGCGTACGCGGACATGTCAGTTTTCCGACGATCGACGACGATGTCGAACGTACCAATTTTCGTCGACTTGCAAGGTTACGCGTTCAACAACATTTTTATCGTGAAAGAAGCAGCGGTACTTCGAGATGGCGAAACGCTGTCTCATTACGTATTTCGTGAACACGTACCGTGGTATCTGTTGACGAAATCGGAAAAATCGCTGGTGTGTTGGTTACGGATATACCATCACGGCTTCCGATGGGAAGATGGACACGTCTCGTACAGTCGGATGAAAAGCCTCATCAACAACGCCATTGGTACGGAACCGCCTCTGATATACGTGAAAGGACTCGAGAAGAAAAAGTGGCTGTGTGAGATTTTGGAAGATGATGTAGAGATTGAAACGATCGATGCGGGTTACGAAGATATCGCACGCCTGACGAACTTGGATGTAATCGGAACCTTGTGCTGCGCGTATCACACGAAACATTGCGCTATGCGGAATGTTTGCAAATTGTACAAGTGGTGGTTTGAGCGTAACAAACGTGTAACATAACAATGATTTATATTAATAAAATGATTTATATCATACGACTTTTATTCCACCACAGTTATACGATCCTCGTGACATATGATCTGTCGCTTATCTCGCAATAGGATAGGTCAGTGAATAGGATGGGAAAAGTCTGGTAAAAAAAATAAAAAATTAATTTATTTAATATGAATAATATTTATTAAAAAAACAATTAAAAAAAATATATGTACATTTAAGCAAACAGAATTTTTTTTTTCAATTGCAAAAAAAAAGTTCTTTCCTCGCGAGGAATCGACTGGTGAAACCGACGACTTCGAAAGCGTGTCGCAGGAACCTCGCCCGACCAAGTTTCCTCCGACTCTTCTTCTCTACCACCTGTTTGAACTGCAAAAAGTCAAAATTAAAAAAAAATTAATGAATTAATTAAAAAATTTGAGTATGAAAATACTCACCTCTCGATTTTCTTCTTTTTATTTTACTCCCCCGTTTGAAAATTCTAATCGGAAGAGTAAGACATCACAGAGGGGCTGTATCCTGTGAAAATTTTAATGTTTAAAAAAAAAATTCAAACATAAAAGTAACTGTAAAAATTTTCAATCTTTCTTACCTCTGTCACCCATTCCCCATCCGTCTTGCGTGTAGCCTTCCTCATCCCCTCCTTCATAAGTCCTCTCCTCTTCCTCTTCCTGCTCTTCTTCCTCATCCCCTCCTTCATAAGTCCTCTCCTCTTCCTCTTCCTGCTCTTCTTCCTCTTCCTGCTCTTCTTCCTCGCGAAGTGAGCTCATCGATTCGTCACTCACGAGATCGACGAGCTCAGGCGTCAGAACAATTCGAGCGCGAGCTAAAACATTAAATTTTTTTTTGTAAAATTTCCTACTATAAAAATCGATGCTGTTATTTCATATAAATAATGTATACAGCGACTTACACGAGGGTCCGGCCTCAGGCGAGGTATCCGCTCGACGTCTTACCCCGAGACGTCGAGTAGCTCGCTCGTCGTGGTTTCGACGCGTACCACGCACCACACCCTCCACCACCATAGTTTTTTTAGATGTTGGATGTTGTAGCGTTCCTAAAAAATAATAATTTTAATTTTTTAAAACTTTGTTTTAATATTCATAATAAAAAGAAAAAAAAAAAAAAAAAAAAAAAAAAAAAAAAAACTTACCATTTTTTACAGCATCATTATAGCAATACGACAGCCAGGTGATATAACCTCCCGCATCCTCTTCAGCATCGCTGTAAATACGTCTCATTTCGACAATTTCCCCAGCAATAATCAAGAGCTGAGGATAATTCGAAAAATGTCCCAACCGAAATAACACAGCGAGCACCGCGCTAGGGCACGCACCCGCAAACTTTGCGAATACCGTATAATTATCATCGTCGTTGTCGGACAACGACGATAAATAATTATCAACGCATAGCCCGTTTAAGCTATGCGTCAATCGCAAACACAAATCGATTATTTTCCGACAACTAGACATTTTTTTTAAACGAATAACTACGTTACGAACTTTGTGAACAACGAAGATCTATTATGAATGCAGTACTTAATCCCGACTTATATACCCTTACATCAAAGATGCCGCTAAATCTTATTATAATCTTATTATATTCGCCGCTAACTAACATTCGTATCGATATCCACTATAGTTTACAACAATATAGTTCTTTATAATATGCTGAAGACGAGATGACTCGCTCGACAGTAGCATCTCCTTTTCGAGGAATAGTAATCGCGGATCTAAGGTTTCGCCAGGACGATAGGTGCTAAGCTATTCGTCGCTAACTAACATTCATATCAATATCCACTATAGTTTACAACAATAAAATTCTTTATAATATGTCGAAGACGAGATGACTCGCTCGACAGTAGCATCTCCTTTTCGAGGAATAGTAATCGCGGATCTAAGGTTTCGCCAGGACGATAGGCCAGCGTATGATATTTCCATCTATTCAACGTCTATCGTACGTCTTTTAACGTCAATCGAACTACTTTTAACATCTATGTAACATCTTTTAACGTATTGTTGAACGTCTTACGTACAACTTTTAACATCTATTGTACGTCTTTGAACGTCAATCGAACTACTTTTAACATCTATTGAACGTCTATCGTACGCCTCTCGTACATCTTTGAACGTCTATCGTACGTCTTTGAACGTCTATCGAACGTCTCTCGTACGTCTATCGAACGTGTATTGTACGTCTTTGAACGTCTATCGTACGTCTTTGAACGTCTATTGAACATCTATGGAACGTCTATCGTACATCTTTGAACATCTCTCGTATGATTTTTATTCCACCTCAGTTATACGATCCTCGTGATATATGCTCTGTCGCTTATCTCGCGAAGAGATTATTCGTAAGAACATCTATCGTACGTCTTTTTGAACGTCTATCGAACGTCTTTGAACGTCTATCGAACGTCTTTTAACGTATTGTTGAACATCTTACGTACATCTTTTGTACATCTTTTCAACATTACTTAAACCACTTTTAACATCTATCGAACGTATTTTAACGTTTATTACTACAGCGAAATTGACGTTTTTTTTTGCGTCGAGCTGTATATAAGGTGTGCGGAAGAGAGTAATTTATCAGTTCAAAGTGTGCACGCAGTGGAGAAAAAAGTATAGAAAATGGAGCGTGATCAGAATAGAAAAAATTCCGAATACGAGAAGTGTAAAGATTGCGGAGTGTACCACAAGCCGATAGCTGTGGTCGAGCCTCGTCCGAGGACGACTCAAGCGCCTCCCCCCGTTCCCCCTCGTAATCGTGAAAGGCGTTAGAGGCTCAGTTGAAACAATTTTTTTTCATCTATGTAACATCTTTTACAAAATTATGAATAAAATTTGCTAATATTAATCTTATTGCGATTTTTTCTCCTTTCACCTCCCATCCTTAAATTACATATTAAGTTTAGATTAAAGTTCCTATTAAATTTATATTTTACCGCGGATAATTCGTATTAAAAAGAAAACTTGAAGTATATTATTGGTGTTTAGAATAAATGTATAACTTAATTATTTCACTCTATATCATTCGTCGTAAATAAAAGAAAAAATGATTTATATCGTACGACTTTTATTCCACCTCAGTTATACGATCCTCGTGACATATGATCTGTCGCTTATCTCGCGGTAGGATAGGTCAGTGAATAAGATGAGGCACAGGAATAAATAATTCAAATTATTTTTATTTAATATGAATAAGTTTATTTTAATAAAACTTTTGAAATTGTTTATTTAAATGGTCCGCTACAACGGTGTAACTTGACTCGCGATAAGTCGGTACAATCGACGCGTTCTCTTATATTACTACAGCGGGATGATGATAAAAAAAAACTTACATTTTAAATATAAAAATTTTTTATTTCAATATTCGCATACAAACATTTCCGACATTTCGTCGACACAACACATCAATTGTACGATGCCTAAGTACTCGACTTGCGTCTTACATTTTGATAACAATTTTTCGAAGCGATCCCGACCATACGTCTGATACAATTGTCGAATATACTTCTCCGGAAGCGGTAGATCGCTCAATAGGTATCTGCTTGCGACGTTCTGGTTTATGACCTTCCTGGCGAGTTCAACGAGACTCCTCGGCTGTCGCATCGTGGTGATCCTGAAACATTTTACAATACACCTAAATATCTACTCGCTGAATATTTCTCACTTTCTATTTTTAGAGATATTTTTCTCACCTAATTTGCACAGAGCAATCTTTAACGTATGGCGCGGGTCCGTCGATGTGGTCGCGCTGCCACGGTTGATTGTGATGTTCCTTGCACCGACGGTAACCCTGCACTTCCGGGTCCACTCTTACGTGTTCCGGAAGTTTCTCCCACACTTGGTCCACGAACCGAGCAAACTTGCTTAATAAAATCACCTTTGGCACAAATTCTAACTCCGCTGCTGTTAAATTGAGAATATCGCGTTCATCCGAGAGTGCGATGAACATTTCGACTGTTATACCACTCGTTCTTCGCGGGCCTTATATACCCTTATTGTATAAACATTGCGATGATGCATTCCGACAACATGGCGCTCCACTTTGATGCGCAGAGAAAAACCAAAGGATCTAAACAGTTCTCGGAATCCTTTAACAATGATACATTCCGACAACATGGCGCTCCACTTTGATGCGCAGAGAAAAACCAAAGGATCTAAACAGTTCTCGGAATCCCTATCTCTTCCAGGAATCCTTATCTCTCGACGACTCATGTTTGTATTAACAATCCTTATCTTATCTCTTCCGGGAATCCCGGAAATCCCCCACTTCCAGGAATTATTGTTATCTGATACTCCCCACCACTCCTAAATTACCCCCTCTCCTCCAAAACGATGACGTCATTACCCCCTCCACTGTTATCTGATACCCCTCTTCCCCTCTTCACCCGCACCCCCCTCATTGCCCCTGGGTTAGAACCCCCATAGTATAACTACTATTGTAACTAAATATTATTTGCTATAAAAAATGTTAATTTGTCTCAAATAAATTTACTTTTTTAGCAAGAATTAAACGAAATTTTTTTTACAATTAATTAGAAAAATGAGATATACTTTACAGAAATACATATTTCATTATCACAATCAAATTTGTTTATTACAAATAAATATCGAGGGAAATGTCACAAATAACCATTTGCTTCTAAAAATTTCGATTTCTTTTCCTCAGTGTATAAGGTAAGTCCTCCCATCGCGGCGTCTTCCTTTTCCCCCCCGAATGTGAAACGGGGGTGTCTCGAGTAATTCGGGTCCTCCCTTCAAGGGGTGGATTCACCCGAAATCGCACACTTGTCTAACGACATCGCGGCGTCCTCAGCCGGGCTAAGTGCCGGAGACGGGGGAGACTTCTCGTGCTGGGCGTTTTCGTAACGCGTAAGTCGCGCTCGCAAAACCGGTAAAATTTCCTGAATGCTTAATCCCCTATCCGATAAGTGTTGTCGCACTTGTTATGCGATGGTCAGATCGTAAATCCACTGATGAGGATTACTATCCTTCCTCATGGGGGATAAGAAAAATTATCCGGTACTATTCCCTATGCCCACCCAAATACTCGCAAAAAAAAACGCAGTCGAGACGCAAAAGCAAAAAAAAAATATAATCTCAGTAAGGAACGAGACAACGAGAAAGAAAGCAGAACGAGAAAAAAAAACGACGCTAAATTGTTTCGTATCAACCAAAAGCATTTAATTACCGAACGAGAATTCGTCACAATAGAACGCAATACCTGAAAACGCACACGCAAAAACAAAAAAAAAAAAAAGAAATCAACGATATACGATAAAAGAAAAAGAAAAGTAAGAAAAAAAATAATTAACACTACTAAATAAAACAAGAAGAAACCGAAGTAAAAAAAACACTAGAACAAAAAGCAAGCTTAATTTATTCCTCCAAACTCACGCACGAGACGACAATTATCGGCAACTAAGAAGAGACACGGAAACGAGAAAAGAAAAAAAAATTCAAGTTGAGAGCCGATTCCCGACTCCGTATTCTCGAATCTCCCCAAAATTCCACTAAGTCTTCCGAAAAAAAAAAAGAAAATAATTATGATAATAATGCTGATACACTTGCGCAATCGTAAGGCAACCAAACTTCACGTATGCTTCCTTCGTTATCCGTACGCGAGAAGGCATAAGAGAGAAAAGAAAATACCGAGAAAAGGAAAAAAAAAATTTAATAACATCTTACTTCAAAAAAAAAAAAAGCAATACACGACAGTGACCGTACGTTTAAGTAACCGACACGGGAGAAAAAAAAAGAAATCATAAACACATTTGATATGGTAACGAATAAATACGAGAAACAAACAATTTCAAACGACACGAAAACGGTACGTTTTAACGACTTTGATACGCCAAATCAGCCAAATTCAATACGAGTCCGTTAAACCCACGATCGAAACTTTCATTATGTGGCGATATCAATATAATAACGGTAACAATATTTTCGATCCGGCCTCAGTCAGGCAATCTATCGCTTCAGAAAAAAGTGTTATTCGGTATGAATCGAAGAAAGGGGTTCAACTGCCTACATTCCCATTTGCCAACAGCTTCGTTTGCCCACAACATTTTGCCGACAGCTTCAATTGCCGACATTCCCGATTGCCTACAGAGCGATTGCCTACAAGCATTATTGCGCACATTTAAAAATTAAAAATACAAACGTACGTTTGCACACAAGACATTATTGCACACATACACATTGCACACATGATATTATTGCGCACATACACATTGCACACATGACATTATTACGCACATACACATTGCACACATGACATTATTGCGCACATACACATTGCACACATAATATTATTGCGCACATTTAAAAATTAAAAATACAAATGTACGTTTGCACACAAGACATTATTGCACACATACACATTGCGCACATGACATTATTGCGTTTTGTGTAGAAACTCGTAAACCCATGTTGAACCTCGCTTTGTTTGAAATTTCACGCGTAGGCGGCGGAGGACTTCGCCCCTACGGGGCGAAGCCTCTCCCCCGCGTAAAACAAATAACAAATCCTACTCAGGTTATACCTAACAAGATAAACCTAACAAGGTTAACCAAGGTTCACAAACAAAGTTGTAAACCCATGTTGAACCTCGTTTCGCATGGAAAGAATATGCGCAATAATATTATGTGTGCAATGTGTATGTGCGCAATAATGTCATTTGTGCAATGTGTATGTGTGCAATAATGTCTTGTGTGAAACGTACGTTTGTATTTTTAATTTTTAAATGTGCGCAATAATATTATGTGTGCAATGTGTATGTGCGCAATAATATTATGTGTGCAATGTGTATGTGCGCAATAATGTCATGTGTGCAATGTGTATGTGCGCAATAATGTCATGTGTGCAATGTGTATGTGCGCAATAATGTCATGTGTGCAATGTGTATGTGTGCAATAATGTCTTGTGTGCAAACGTACGTTTGTATTTTTAATTTTTAAATGTGCGCAATAATGCTTGTAGGCAATCGCTCTGTAGGCAATCGGGAATGTCGGCAATTGAAGCTGTCGGCAAAATGTTGTGGGCAAACGAAGCTGTTGGCAAATGGGAATGTAGGCAGTTGAGACCCTCCCGAATCAAAAACAAAAAGAGAAGAAAGTTAGCCGGCTAAGTTTACTGTGATATAACTTTAAAATTAATATATCGAAAACGAGGCGTTAATTACAAGCGTTATTATGAAAGGGAAAGAAGAAGGAAAAGGTAAAAAAAAGAAAGAAAGAAAGACGTTTTTAGTTGCTGAATACAGAACGCAATGATAAATCCACGAATGTTAACGAAAAAGAAAGAAAAAGAAATAACGAGAACGAGCAAAAAGAAAATGATTAATTTTAAAAAGAAAATAATTATGCAATTAAAGAGCGAAAACGAAAAAAGGAAAGGTAAAAAAAGGTAATTATGATGTGATCACGCAAAGCCGAATTAAATAATTCCTTGAGTAATAAAAATCAAAAGAATACGTTGAGACGAAAGTTTAAACGCAACGAATCTAAACGCGACCTTATACGTTGAAGCCTAAGAGAAAGGAAGAAACAGAGTCCGAAAAAAAAGTAATACATGAGCTATCGACAATAATCAAAAGAAAGCAGCTGAGATCATCTGTATCAAATAATAAACAAGTTCGTCAAACGGTCATAGAAACGATTCTCTTATCGAACAATATTATGCGAACGATTCGTTATAACAGAAATTTATGAAATTAACGAAAAGATCTCGAAAATCGGGCCTCGCATATAACTAATATCGGAAGGGTACGATAAATGGCTTTCTATAACACGCTCGAAATCAGTCAGGCGGAAATAATGCTGAACAGATTGAGACTTTAAATGTCTCGGTTTTTCTATTGACCCACTTAATTTCTTCGAAAACGGTCTAGACGGTATTATATAAGCGAGCGCATTTATGAGTGTTTACGTCGCGCTCGGCCGCGAGCGAGCGACGTGTAGAAAAACTCTACAGCTGAGCGGCACGCGCCAACACAGCAAGCGGTATTACACGTATACGCGGCGGCACACAAATTCCAGAGTCCTTTTCTTTTCAATAGGACTTAGAATATACTTATTGCAACTTACTTGCATAGGACAGCATATACATATATATTGTGGACGATACATACATTTGTCATATTCACAAACGAAAGAACATTAACTGTAATAAGTGGATTAGTATATTGACAAAGACACAGATATAATTAATTGAGTTACTCTCTCACTCTCCAGATTTTATTTTCTCCTAATTATTGATGATTTTTCACGGCGTGGGCCCCACGTTGGGCGCCAAAATTTGCGACGTGAACTAGCCTCGGAATCACGCCAGATCCAAGGGAGCACGCCCAATAAAAGTCGGTAGCCCGCGGTACTCCACGTTTTCAGGAGTTAGGTAACTTACGCGGCGTCGACAGTGGGACAGAATCCCAAAAAGCTGGCCAAAATGTCAAAAATGAACTTTTTAATTCTGTATTTTGAATGATAGAATTGGGTAGGGGGATAGTCTGAGCTCTCATTCTGAAAAGGGCAGGTCATTACCTGCTCCGACAACGTCTGTAGAGCAGTCTATAGTTGACTCTTGGCGAGCGCACGCAACGCGGATAAAACTTATAGAAATTCTGTTTCGTTACATCTTCTGTAACTTTGGTGAAAAGTGTCCGATTTCAATATTTCGAGATGGAAGCTCTTCCAGGAGGTATGTACTAAACGTTTCTATGTAATATAAACCTTAATTTTATGTTTATGTTTTTATAAAACAATATTTATAAAGCTGTAACGAAAAGGCCGTATTTAACGGAACCTTGATTTTGTAAAGTACTTTCAAAAAAACTTTTGCTAGATCCTGCTTTCTTTCAACTTAAGATTTGTAGATTATGTTATCATTTACCATATATTCAAAGGCTAGCTGCCGTAGACTGCCTTGTGAATTGTAGTATGAGTTTTAGTGCGATCACGCGGTTAAACACGAATTGTGTGTGTAACGGTGCAGCCTGCAAGCTGCATCGTTACGGCTACGGACCGTCCATCGTCCGTAGCCCACCAAGGGCGCATCGAGCGCCGATAAACTTTGTCAAAAACAATTGCGGTCAATCGCCGAACGGACCCCCACATCCGACCGTTCCGAATTCCGTTTTGTGGGGGGCTCGCCGCCGAAACCGCCGATGCTTGCCGATTCGAGTCAGTCGGCTGCCAACCGGGTATAAAACAGGCCCGGCTGTACGTCTTCTCACCAGATCCCGTTCGCTGCTAGACAGCGAACATCACTCTACGAGCGTCCTCGTAGTCCGACCGAGCGTACTCGGATTCTATGCCTTTTCCAGCACACGAGTATCCTCGTGTACCGCCGAGCGTCCTCGGTATTCTTGCTCCCGCATACGAGTATATTCGTATACCCGCCGAGCGTACTCGGCTCCTCTAGGCCACCGAACTTTGTATTGCGGGCATTCCCGCGTATCTAGCTGGGTCGCCGTTCTACTCTCGCTTTCGTACGAGCGTTCTCGTGCTCCCGCCAAGCGTAATCGGCAGCCTAAGTCCTTATATCGCGTTTATTCACCGGGATTTTAAACTGTAGTCCGTCCGGCAGGCAAAACCGCGTCAACCAATCCGCGCCGCCGAATAATCCGCATCGATCTACGATCGAACGGACTCGCGATACTCTACGAACGCACTCACCGACAAACGCTCCGTCTTGTACCAACCGTTGCGACACGATCGCCCGCGCTTGCGCTCTCGCCGACCGCACTAGGACGCCTCACGTCATACTTTATAGTTTCGCATAAATAATTGTTCCACCGTTGCCTAAAGAATTATTTCACCGTCGCCTTGTAGTTGTTTTACCGTCGCCTTTACAGTTATTTCACGCTGTTTAAATAATTCTTTCGCCGTCACTCTCAATTTATTTACCGTCGTCTTTATATTTATTTTCACGCTGCTTCCCACATAGCAAAGATCTCCCCAGGACATCCCAATTTGATCGAAATGGTCCCAGTTTGATCCAGAGCAAAACGTTTATCCGTAGGATTACCTGAGGATATCCCGTGTAGCATGTCCTGTGGATATCTATGAACGATCTCCGCAGGACATCCCATTTTGATCAAAATGATCCGAACGATACAGATCGATAATAAATAGTTATTCGTAGGATTTCCTGAAGATATTTCTAGTACAAAAAATATACGTACATTAAAATTGCTGTTTTTTCAAATTTAGCAAAAGATTTCTTACATAAATATTTTTTAGTAAGACATTTTTTTTTCTTAATTTGAACAGAGAACAAATTTAATTTTGTGTGCATGCGTAGACACACATATAACATACAAATATAATTTTAATCCGTCCATTTGTTAAGATCAAAGTACAAGTATATATAGAGAAAGTATTTATTTCTATTATATGACGATACTAGAACTTGGTCATCGAGTTCTTGGTTCGAGAAGCCAGTATATACAGTGATGGGAGAAAGTTCCGTAACGGTCAAATATCTTAGAAAATAATGATTATGGAAGAAAATGTTCAATACAAAAGTTTTAGTATATTAAGTGGTCTATTATATGGTTATATTGAAATAACCTTCATGTAACCTTGAAGGACACCGCGAAGGTCAACTTTGAAATCTTAAATGGAAACTCCTATTTTCTATTACATATTGTTAAAGCTGATGTCAAGACATTTCCGAAACAATATAATGAAGTTATTTTTTATTAAGTACTTTTCGAGTTATGAGGCTTCAAAGTTACAGCATTTTGACATAAAATACAAAATATCTTGTAAAACATTCAATTTTCGGGAATCTTACCTTAATACTTTTATGCATAAAATAATGAGACGAATCAATTGATATAAAAAAAACACATAGTTGCTTTTAAAAAAAAATATGCAGCTGCATGTTGCAAATTACATATTTTTTTTTAAAAGCAACAATGTGTTTTCTTTATATCAATTGATTCGTCTCATTATTTTATGCATAAAAGTATTAAGGTAAGATTCCCGAAAATTGAATGTTTTACAAGATATTTTGTATTTTATGTCAAAATGCTGTAACTTTCAAGCCTCATAACTCGAAAAGTATTTAATAAAAAATAACTTCATTATAGTGTTTCGGAAACGTCTTGACACCAGCTTTAAGAATATGTAATAGAAAATAGGAGTTTCCATTTAAGATTTCAAAGTTGACCTTCGCGGTCTCCTTCAAGGTCACATGAAAGTCATTTCAATATAACCATATAATAGACCACTTTATATACTAAAACTTTTGTATTAAACATTTTCTTCCATAATCATTATTTTCCATGATATTTGACCGTTACCGAACTTTCTCTCATCACTGTATAAGATTACCGCTTTTTGATTACCTAACCTTTCTCGGATCGACAACTCGAATCGAATTCTAGATCGGTGAACATTGAGATTAACGCAGGCAGTGAAGTGTGAGTTTTGTGCTGTGATTTTCCCTTAAAAAACGGAAAAAGGCGCATAAGCGATAACATATAAGACATCAGGAATTATTAAATTGACAGGTAATTATTAAAATTTAAAATTATTATATCAAACGCAGGTCATCTTTCTATATATATCATAAATAAGGTTATGTTTGAGAGACGTTGGCTAGTAAAACACCACTACTACAATTTTTATTTATATATTTTATATTACTTTTTGTGCTATATATATATATTTATAGCAATTATATATATAATTGTAAAAATATATATATATAAATATATATAATTTCTACAAATAAGTTAGTTTTACGTATGTAATACTATGTATATGTATAGTATTGTGAAAATAGGATTCAACATTATTGTTTTAAATTATATTGCCGGAGGAGTTTGCTTATTTACAGTAAAAAAGGGACTATAGGTACTAATATTTAAGTCATCATTAATTATTGCGTAAACAAGGTAACATAATATTCTTAACTTATGGCATAAACAAGGTAACATAATGAATCTTTAAGAATAACTAGTTTTTTGAAAAATAACAAGAATTATGTATATGTAGGAAATATAAACGTTTGTTTTGTTAATAAATTTAGTGAATGTGTAACTTATGAACAATTGAATATATACTACGTATATTGTATATATATATATATATATACACACATACGCATATATGCGCAATATGTACAATTTTTGCTAGTTTTTACATGAACTAAGCTATTACTAATTCGTGTAAAACTAGCAAGAATTGTACATATATATTATTGTGACATATTACATTATTAAAGATTTATGTATATTTCTAATTTTCTTAAAATCGATTTTACTTTTTACTTACTTTATAAATATAAAACAATAATATAGCATATGAAAGATTAATTGCATTACATTGGAAAATAAAAAAATAAAGGCCTGTTTCACAATGCCAGGCAACAGGAAATAATCTTAGAAAGAAAGAGAAAAAAGATCTCTCTTTTTCAAAGTTATTTTTTGTTTCTATTCTTGTTGCCTGGCATTGTGATAGGTCTAATAATTAATAAGATTATATAATGTCATTATAAAATATACATATATATGAAATAACTAAATTATTCTGTAGAAAAATAAAATTGATAGGCAATTTATAATTTGTCTGGTATACATTTTTTCTTTATGAATTTAAAAGTTACAATTTTATAGTTTAATTAAGAAGCTAAAAAATAATTTTTTTTTTCAAGAAAATTACAAAAAATGGAAAGATACAAAAATAAACGCAAACGGCTAGATGAAATGTCAAGTAGACATTTGAGAAGACTCGTGCAAACTGAAATTAATTTGCTAGAATTTGGAGATCAAGAAAGACTATCTAACATGTGTACATTGCCAAGTACAAGTGCTAATACATCATCTTGTGTGAATGAATCTGACCATCGTAGAGAGATTGCATACAATAGAACTAGAAATGACAATTTTGACGTATTCGACATGTTACATGAATCAAATGAATTAAGTGACAATGTTGACATATTCGACATGTTACATGAATCAAATGAATTAAATGACTCAAATGAATCAAATAACTCCAATGAATCAAATAAAATAAGAAATGATGTAGATCATTTAATTAATTTAAATATTGAAAATGTAGAAAAAAAGAAAAATTTTTAATCTTTATTACGTGACTGGGCTGTAACTAACAATGTTAATCATGTAGCATTAAGGGAACTTATTAAAATTCTTCGTAGTCATGAATGCTTTTCTAATTTACCAGTTGATCCTAGAACTTTATTGAGTACGCCAAAAAACACCGATATCAAAACTGTTTTACCTGGTTTATATTCTCATTTTGGAGCTCGTATTGCATTAGAGATATATTTTAGAAACTATTATCATAGATTTAATAATATAAATACTATAGATTTGGGAATTAATATCGATGGGTTACCTCTATCAAAATCTTCAACATCATCATTATGGCCAATCTTAGGATGTGTTTTACCATATAAAGAAGTTTTTATAATTGGTGCATATTATGGCTTTAAGAAACCAACAAACTGTAATAAATTTTTACAAAATTTTATTGAAGAAATATCAGACTTAATAAATAATGGAATTTTTCTGTGTGAGAAATTTAACAATATTAAAATTAAACAAATTTTATGCGATGCTCCTGCAAAATCTTTTATATTAAATATAAAAGGTCACAATGGTTACTTTAGTTGCACAAAATGTAGAGTTGAAGGTGAATATAGAAACAGACGTATTTGTTTTGCAGATATTCATGCTACAAAAAGAACAAATGAGGATTTCTTAAATGAAACAGATGAGAATTTTCATTTAGGCTCTACTAATTTAAAACAGATACCAGGATTAGATTTTATAGAAAATATTCCTTTAGATTACATGCATTTACTTTGCCTTGGAATTATGAGAAAATGCTTATATATGTGGACAGCTGGTGACTTAGAAATTCGTTTACAACATCACAAATGTCAAACAATATCAAACAATTTAGAAACTCTTAAACGGACTATACCAGTTGAATTTTGTAGAAAACCAAGATCTTTGGATTTTTTGAAACAATGGAAAGCAACTGAATATAGGCAAATTTTATTATATACAGGCCCTGTTGTTTTTCAAGGAATACTTCCAAACGATTTATATCATCACTTTTTAACACTTCATGTAGCTATTAGAATTTTATGCTGTAAAAGTTTATGTGAGGATTATTTGAATTATGCTGAAGAATTATTAATTCATTATGTTAATAGTTTTAAAATTTTGTATGGAGAATACAATGTTTCTCATAATGTTCATGGTTTGATTCATTTATGCGATGATGTTCGAATACATGGCACTTTAGATTCATTTAGTGCTTTCAAATATGAGAATTTTTTACAAAAAATAAAAAAAAAGAAATTCGCAAAGCTGATAAACCATTACAACAATTACATAGAAGATACATGGAAAAAAATAATGCTACATGTAATAAAATTTTGGCACACGAAAAAAGTTCTGATATACAATTACGCAATAAACATTATAATGGTCCACTTATTCACAACTGCATAAATCCACAGTATAAAATTATCAGTATTTCACAGTATACAATAAAAGTGGATGACAATGCTAATAATTGTTGTTTTATGAAAGATAAAAGTATCATAAAAATTGAAAATATTGCATATTGTAACACAAGAAAATGCTTAGTTGCTATCGGCAAAAAATTTATGATTAAGAAAGATTTGTTTCATATTCCATGCTTATCATCATTACTTCAAATTTATATAGTTAGTAATTTGTCTGAATTATGTACATGGCCCATATCGGATATCAACAAGAAAATGTTAATAATCCCACACTTAAACGATACATTTGTCGTTGTACCATTATTGCATATTGAATAATTAATAAATGATAATTTATATTAAATGTACATAAATATGTGTTGTATATGATATTATATTAATATTACTTAGTATGTATATGTATATGCTATTGCATGCTATTGCATTATAATATTACTTGGTACATATATTGTAGGGATATTACATGTAATATATTAATTGTGATAAGTTGAGAAAGAGAGGCGTTTCGACAAAGAAATAAACAATTAGGAAAACACAAGGCTCGGGGAAGCATCCGCACATAATAAAGGCAAAATTATAAAGGAGAAAAAACGACGAGAGCGAAGTGCAGTCGTTCTCAAGCGTGTTTATAAGGAAAATAAAAAAATAATGTTTTTAATAAAATGATAATTGCCTAATGATTAAGGGTTGATTTAAAGATGATTTTTTTAATTGAAAATGTTCATCAATAATACATCTGTAGGAAGATAATGTAGGAATATAGTGTTAGAACATAATCTAATAAGTATAGGAGAGTTGTGTTTTCGTGGCGATGATCGAGACAATAGCGATCGACCAAAACACGACGTCAAGACGTGTCCGGGCATCGGCGGCCGTTGGCCGGCAAGACGAGCGAGCGAGAGCAGCTCGGGTGAATCGCCAGAGAAGAGCAGAAAGTCGTTTACCACGGAATAGATCGGTAATCAAGTTGTACATATACTATCGTGTGTTAATATATCTATCCTGACATTATTATTTTATTTTATATTAATTGGGAAACCTTTCACCAATTTCCCTTACACATCAATAATTTTCAAGTTATAAATAATTTAAAAAATATTTTTTTTGTAAACTAAACTTTGTGAAGTTAAAAAAGTAACATCATTATATTCTTTAGTTAATTTTAAGTGAAATTTACTTTAATAAAATTTGAATTTAAGGTTTAGATACAAAGTTACGTAATGATAAAAACTAGAAGTTTGAAAAAATAATCTTTTATGACATTTTCCATGAAGAAAAATTGTCTCTAAATTTGTCAAAATAATCTATCTTTCATCATTGGAGTGATTATTACCAGACACTGTGGTACAGGGTAATACATTTACAATTGGCAATATTATTCGTAATTTATATTAAATGTTATAAATTTCTTCACTATTTTTAGATACTTAAAATACAGGCAACAATCAAAATGAATAATAAGTATTACATTGTCGAATTTGAAGATGGTCTTCAAATTGTACCTAACAATTGGTTTACTTGTAAAAAAAAATCCGCAATATATTGGCCAAATGTAACAAATCAGAAAGAATATGATAAAGCAGTTGAAAAAATGAAAGATTTTAATAATAATAATTCAACAATAATATCTGTTAAAAGAATATTTACAAGTACAGGTAAGTTAAACTTTTGTTGCGGAAATCTTTATTTACAATTTTAAAAGTAATATTTTTAATTGTTATCTTTTTCAGATACTTTTATTAAAGCAAAAGAGAAATTAAAATTAGCCGAAAAATTATCAGATTTAAATTCAGATGAAGATACAGAAGTTTTAAAAAATAGAAGAAGATTCTATGCAGCAAAAGTTTTTTCATCATCAAGTAGCGAAGAAGAAATTCAAAATCCTATGAAAAAAAGGAAAATAGATACTTATCCACAAGTACCACAAATTTCGAAGAATTCTAAATTACGTCATGAAAATAAAAATAAAGAAAACTTTTCATCAGCACAGGAAAATGAAATGCAGCACATGAGTTCTCAATATTCTAATTTTTCTTCAGGTATTTATCACATAAATTAATAAAGATATGTACTATATTCTGACTTTAATACTCTGATTTAGATAAATAGCACAATACTTTTTATAATTATATATATTTTTATTATTACATTTTTTGTTATTTTAGATAATTATCCAAAAGCATCCCAAATGTTAAAAAATTCTACAATACGTCATCAAGTACTAGAAAATAGAGAAAACTTTCCATCGGAACAGGAAAATGAAATGCAGCACATGAGTTCTCAATATTCTAATTTTTCTTCAGGTATTTATCACATAAATTAATAAAGATATGTACTATGTTCTGACTTTAATACTTTGATTTAGATAAATAGCACAATACTTTTTATAATTATATATATTTTTATTATTACATTTTTTGTTATTTTAGATAATTATCCAAAAGCATCCCAAGTGTTAAAAAATTCTACAATACGTCATCAAGTACTCGAAAGTAAAGAAAACTTTTCATCAGAAGAAGAAGATAAAATGCTCATGAGTTCACAAAATTCTAATTTTTCTTCAGGTATTTATCACATAAATTAATAAAGATATCTATTATATTCTGACTTTAATATTTTGATTTAGATAAATAACACGATACTTTATATTCACGATTCTTCTTCAGATACTTATATAAAAAGTTAAAATGTTGTGTGTGTGTATGTGTGTGTATAACATCTTAACATATTTAAAAAAAAAAATGTCTAATAAAGATAATTTTAAAACAAATTACTGTTTTAAAAGAAACAAGATGAAAGAATTAAAAAATAGTATTAAACAATTAATTTTTAAGCCACTACCAGGTGTAAATATCTTTGTTTCTACAAATAAGATGTTATAGCATTACTTATTGGACTACAATCACAAACTTTTATATTATAGATTCACAAAATATTCTTCGGCAACTCTCCAATAAAAATATATCTATTGTTTAATCTGGTACTTATTTGAATGTTTTGTTTTTAGAGTTTCATGAATTCAAACGCAATGTATATAGAAACTTTTCTGTGCTTAAGCAGAAGTTAGATTTTATTATACAAAACCAATTAGATTTTTATGAACAATGGGAACGTAATGAAAATAACAGTACAACACACTTTTCTACAGAAAGCAATGAAATAAATGTGATGTCACAATTTCCAATAGAAAGTGAGGACGCTTTAAATCAATTAGAAGAGGCTCTCATCGATAATAATTATCGTAATAACTTGGTAAAATAAATATAAATATTAATTATATATTATGTACATTAATTTTTTATAAAGTTTTTAAAAAGTTAAATTATTAAATTTTATTAAATTTTAAAGTTATTTATATATCTGCTTATTTATATGACATCTATCACATTTTTATTCTCTTAGATAAATAAACTTTCAACAATTGGTGGTAAAAATTTAAAGCAGTTAATTTTAAATATAATAAAACGAATTTTTACAATAATTATTGCGAAAGAGTATAGTTGGTATGGAAAGAAAAACAACAAAAGCTTTTCGGATTTAAAACTTTGCTCAGTTGTTATCAGTAAGTATATATGTACATACATATACCCACACATACAAACACATAAACACACACTTAAACACATAGATATTTACACTAATAAACCTATACATAATGCATATACTATACATATAATACATATATTAGATTTAGTTATTAAATTATAAAAATTAGATTAACTTTCCATCTAATTCATTAAACATCTGGTTTAAAAAAATTAAAAATATGTTGAGAGGTATATGTTTATATTTATGTTATATAAATGTTTATACGTATTTGTAGGTGCAGTTCAATTAAAATACCCGCAAGCTACCGAACATGAAATTTCGGAACCAATAAAATCATGGCTTCGTCATGCAAATGAAAAAATAAAAAAACTGTATGCTGCACAATTAAATATTTAATACTTTTCTTTATATTTTGTTCATGTATATAATTCATACATAATATTAGCGATTTTATGTACACAATATTATGTATGTAATATTATTCATATTTAGTTATAATTTTTAGTAATATTAAGTTTATTAATTTATATTTAACAGTGACTAGTGCAATTTTAAAATGTACAAGACGTATCTTTAGCTTTCGCTTTTATATATACAAATTTTATTTTTATTGTGACTATTTTTACATTATATAGTAAATAAAAAATTTTTTAAAAATTACATATTTTATAATAAAATGTGCTTTATATGTACTATTATTTATATTACTTATACGTACTTTACCTTTTTTGAAATGTGTCTATTTCTTAAAATAATGTAATATAATAGAAGCTTTTATTTTTAGAAATTTTGCTAATAATCTTTCCTTTATGCTCATAAAGATACATACATGTCAAATGTCTATATAAAATATTTGAAAAAATATGTATTTTGAAAAAATGTTTCAAAAATTGTTTAGTTTTAAAGGAGTAATAAAAAGTAGTAATAAAACAATATCTTGATAGTGGTGTCATTAAAGCGAGATTGTCGTAATTTTTTAAAATATAAATAATTAATATGAAATTTTTCGAGAGAGAAAGAGAGAAACATTACTTATTAAGATTACTGTTTTATTGCTTTCTTAACTTAAAACTAAACAATTTCTGTTTAAATCTTTTTAAAAAATATATTTTTTAAAGACATTTTAAATAAATATTTAAAATAAATATTTTTCTGGGTGGTATTTATAGTCCGATTTTATATTTAGAATCTTCTTATGATTTCATTCAACTAATGAAATAATGTTGCGCAACCATTTTGTTGATTGAATGTTTTAAAATGATTTCGAATATAAGATCGGATTATTAACACCATCCTATATTCAATAATTTTATTTGGATTTTATCTGGATAAAAAAAGATATCCAGGGGACATTGTTGGGATCTAATTTAATCATATGTAGGATATCCCAGGAATATCCCAGGGATTTATTTTTGGATGTCCTACGGATATCTGAAAAGCGGACATTCGGATATCCCACGGATGCCCTACGGATATCCTACGGCTTTGTACAGACATCCCAGGGATATCTGAAAATCCTTTACATTACATCCCACGGACATCCGTAGGATGAAATTTTGCTATGTAGGTTGTATACTTATTTCACGCCGCTTAAATAATTATTTCACCGTTGCTTCAATAATTATTTCACCGTGGTTATTCTACCGACCGCACCGATACTTTGTTACTATTTCACCGTCGCTATACTGATTTCACCGACACTTTTATATTTCTTTCACGCTACTCAAATAATTATTCAGCCGTTGCTTAATAATCATTTCTCCATCGCTTATATATTCTTTCGCATCACAATTTCACATCGCATGTACACACACAGTCATCAAACATACTTAATTGAATAAACACGTCTTCTGATTTATCATTAACCAAACGCATATTTTCTTTGACACATCCCCAACCGACCGAACCTGGATTCCGACGAGCTATACCGCGCTCGAAAAGCTCACACGGTTTCAGTGTTATTGTGTATTACAGTTTTTGTTTTGACTTATACTAACCATTTATATATATATCATGTGCGTTTTAAATTATAAAATAATTTTTAAATTTTATTGTTTAAAAAAAAATTTAATCTTCAATTATTTTATGTTAAAAGCATTTTTCTGCAACATCAAATGTATTTTAATTTATTTACTTACAGAATTTGTAAATGCTATTTTATTCCTTTGTAACCAACAAACCCAAAAGAGAGGAAACACGTCCAGAGGAAAATCACATCCCTTTATTCGTTACCGATTTTGTGTCGTTCATTTATACCTGCTTTCCCCTCAGCAGCCGCTTAGATACCTCTCTTACGAGATTTCGTCATTAGCTTTCTTTTTCATTCTTTTTCAATGTACATTATTTAAGGATTCCGATGATTTAAATGTATCATATTATAATATAAATAATTTTATTTATAATTAATAATATTTATTTTAATATAAGCAATAAATAATTTTTTCAGTAAAATTAAATTAATATATGTTTATTATGAATAACTACAAATAAATTACTTCTAAATTAAATAACAGATTAATAAACACAATTAATTTGATTTTACTGAAACAATTTATTTATCAGTTATATTGAAATAAAAATTTAATCATTAAATAAGCTCAATTAATTTTTATTATACGTAATTTTATTACAGGATCTGCTAATGAAGAATTGGTTTATTTGAGGAAGAAAGTTTTCTTAATAATTAAAAAAAATATGAAGGATGATTATCAAATCATTATTAATATTTTGCAAAAAGCTCTTGCAGAGAAGAATGGGCGTTTTGTGGAAATACGAGACGATATGCAGCATAGTTTATCGTTGTTATTTTCTAACATGAGAACAAAATGGGCGATGGCAAACAGGACATAACTGACATTTTTCAGAAATAACGAAGAATGGCTTAATGGTCTGATATATTTTCCGATTGCATCAAGTACTGAATGCGCAACATCGACACCGAAAAAGGAAGATAAGAAATCAGGTCGCCCTTCACAAACTTTTATGTCTTCCAGTGAAAGATCTAAACGTAGAAAGACCAAAGAATTACGCGATTCGATTAGTTCAGAGGAGTTGGCATATGCTACTCAAATGAGTCTTCGTTCATCAGGAAAAGTACACAATGCACAAGTTGTCAGAGATGTTATATTGACGAGCCCATCAAGAGCTTCTAAGTACATTAGTGTTTATAAGTCAGAAAGTGAAAAAACTATATCTGCCGATGAAGCACTTTCAGTTATGGTCGAAAATAAGTTCTCAAAACAAACTTATCAAAGAATAAGAAATGTCGCCAAAGAAAATAAATGCAAATTGTATCCATTGTACAATAATGTGACAAAAGCAAAAAAACGTTGTTATCCACCACATTCCAGTATTACTATAACTGAGAGTAGTGCTGCAGTAAAATTGCAGGCTTTATTGAATCATACGGTGGACCGCATTTTGTTCCTTTAAAGGGATGTTATTGTTACATTGACTCCTGATAATGTCAGAAATTTAAGACTATATTGTAAGTGGGGTTGTGATGGAAGCTCCTGACAAAGTTTATATAAACAGAAGTTTACGGAAGATGGAAAATCTGATGAAAGTGTCTTTTTCACTTCATTTGTGCCATTACAACTCACGGGCATAAATGAAACATTGAACACAGTAATCATTGTGTGGAAAAATCCAAGACCATCGTCTCCTTGATTTTGTAGGCCAATAAGATTGCAATTTATGCATGAAAATGTTGAGTTGACTGTCAAGGAAGTGAATGACATTAACGAACAGATCAAGTTGCTTGTACCATTCACAACACAGATTCATGGAATGTCGATCTCTGTAACGTTCAACATAGCATTTACGATGATTGATGGTAAAATTTGTAACTCAGTATCAGGCACTACACCCGAGGGTTGAGCTACCCACCGGGCGCGTCTCCAAGTGGCAGATAGGAGGACACCCAGTAGGTGTGAGTTTTCTGAGGGGACTCAGTGCTGCTGGGTAGTGGCGGTTATAACCTGGCCCTACGGAAGTAAAACCCTGTGGAGGGTAAGGGAAGACCGTTGCCGCAGACCAGCTCCCCAAGCCAAGTTGTAAGCCATCGTGGCGATGGCTGTATGTCACTGGGGGAGCAGTGTCGCGAATGATGCCTCTGGGAAACCGGGTGAAACCCCAGAGTATCCAGCCTTACCCAGGCATGCGGGGCTTTGCGTGGGCGGACCGTGTAGTTCCCTAGCTACTCGTGGGACCACTATGGATGTGAACGTAAACTTAAACTTGGAGAACGAAGGGGGAAATTGGGAGGGCTCGCGTGACGGGTCTCCGAGGGAAGGAGCTGGGACGGTGGTGACGGACGAGACCCTTAAGGGCTCCGGAAGTGAGGCCGGCCCGGCTGCGCGGCAGGAGGCTTCACCTCCAGCGAAGAAGAATCGGTGCTGGGCCGAAAGAAGGAGGGCGAAGCGGATGAAAGCAGCGGCTCTGGAAGGGGCTCGCTCTCTTCCCGTGGCTCCCCCTTGTACGCCGGTGGAGGTGGTGAAGGGGCACGCCGACGGTAAACGTCGGAAGGGCTCCAAGGATATCCCTCCATCGGGCGGCCGTCCGCTGAAGAGGCAAAGGACTCACGACGGGCACCATGCCTACTCGGACGCTGCTGACCCTCTGGCGAGGGTGATTGTGGCGGAGGGCTACCCCGAGACAGAGATCACTGCTGAGCAGTTGACTCTGTTGAGAGCTGCGGTCTCGAAGGAGATCGACGGGATCCAGGAGGGTCCGGTGCCCAGATTCCACGGCACCTCTCTAAGGAGTGGTGCGGCGGTGGTAAGATGCGCGGATGAGGCGTCGCTGGGTTGGCTCGTGGGGCGGATCGGCGGCATCATTCCGTGGGAGGGCGCCAGGCTCAAGGTGATGGGCATGGACGCACTTCAAAAGCAGCACAGGACGGTGGTTTGGGTCCCGGGACCTCTCGAGGGCGCGGCCACGGTCCTGAAGCGGCTGGAGAAGCAGAACCCGGATCTCGTCACCGGGAGCAGGAAAGTGTTCGCGGAGGGGGTAGGGGCCACCAGGGAGGGTGGGAATCTAGTCCTCGGTGTCCCGGGGTCCAGTGTCCTCAAATTGAGGTCACTGGACTTCAGACCATTTTTTGGGCTCGACAGGGTTACCTTTCGGGTAAGTAGAGCCCAGGGAGCGGGGGTAAAGGGAGACAAGGAGGAGCCCCCTAAAACGGTCTCGTAGTTAAATGGCGGGATCGAGAGGGGTGGCCTTCACCCAGATTAATCTGCATCACAGCAAAGGGGCCTCGGCTGTTGTGGCCAGGCAACAAGCTGGGAGGCAAACATGCATATCACTGATGCAAGAACCCTGGGTAATCCGAGGTTGCATCAGGGGTTTGGCGGCCTGCGGTAGGCTCTTTAGGGCCCCATCAGTGGATCGGCCCAGGGCCTGCGTGGCCGTCAAGGGTATGGAAGCTCAGCTAATACCTCACCTGTGTTCCAGGGACGTTGCGGCTGTAGAAGTGAATTTCACTGATGACTCCGGTGACAGGAAGAAAATGGTTATTTGCTCAATCTACTTCTCTCATGACGAGGGGGAGGCGGTGCCGCCTGCACCGGTGATAAAACTGGCAGAATACTGCCAGGAGAAACGGCTTCCCCTGATCATGGGATGTGACGCTAACGCGCATCACACCGTGTGGGGAAGCTCGGACACCAACGAAAGAGGGAGAAAAGTGGTGGAATTTCTAGCATCTACAGATCTGGAGATTCTCAACACAGGAGACGAGCCCACCTTCTGCACTATAGCGAGAAGAGAAGTGCTCGACATCACTGTCTGTTCCATGCAGTTGATACAGGAGGTAGTGGAGTGGAGGGTCTCGACGGAGCCCTCGCTCTCTGACCATAGGCAGATCACCTTCAGGATAGCTAAGACTAGGGGGAAGGAGGGCAAATTCAGGAACCCGAGGAAAACCAAGTGGGACTCCTATAGGAAAGACCTGGCCAACAGTCTCAAAGGCTTCCCTAAGAGGCACGGGACAAAGGACGAAATGGAGACCTGTGTGGACTACTTGCAAAGGTCTCTGGTAAACTGCTACAAAAGTAATTGCCCCGAAAGGGCGGTTACAAATAGTAGAAAAACTTCCTGGTGAACCCCTGGACTGCAGGATCTCAGAGTGGCGGCTCGTAGGACCTGGAACAGAGCCAGGAACACGGGCCGCCAATCCGACTGGAAGCTCTCTAGGAGGGCACAGAAGGAATATAGAGACTCTGTGGTTAGGGCGAAACTGGAAAGCTGGAGGAAGTTTTGCGAAGAAGTAGAAGGAATGCCTGAAACGGCAAAAATCTGCAGGATCCTCGCTAGGAACCCGGATGCGACTCTGGAAACCATCGCACTTCCTGATGGGACGGTGGTGACTGGAGAGCGATGTCTGGAGCATCTACTGGAAGTGAGCTTTCCGGGCTTCCATAGGGAGCCGGGAGAGCTATTTGCATATAAGGAGCCGGGTTCACTCAGAAGAGCCCGACAAGCGGACTGGCGAATGGCGGCCAAGATTGTCATGCCCGAGAAGGTCAAGTGGGCAATTAACACCTTTAAGCCCTACAAATCAGCGGGACCGGATGGTGTCTTTCCGGCTCTTCTACAAGAGAGACTGGAACAGATCGTGGGCCTACTGACCCGAACCTTAAGGGCTTGTATCGCGATGGGCTACACACCCAGCGCATGGAAACTGGCCAGGGTAGTTTTCATCCCGAAGGCAGGAAGAACGAGCTACACCAAGGCAAAAGATTTCAGGCCAATTAGCCTAACATCGTTTCTCCTTAAGACATTGGAAAAGCTGGTGGACGCGTATCTGAGGGAGACAACTCTGTGGAGTCACCCTCTCCACAAAAATCAGCACGCGTATTGTTCGGGCTATTCCACCGAGACTGCTCTACATCAGACGGTAGCGTTTCTTGAGGAGCAGCTGGAAAGGAAGGGCTACGCAGTGGGTGCTTTCTTGGACATAGAGGGCGCTTTTAACAACACACTGCACGAGGTAGTGTGTGAGGAAGCCGCCAGAAGGGGTGTCCCGATGAAGCTCGTCGAGTGGATCCGGAGCATGCTAGGGAGGCGTGTGATGACTTCGCTGGGAACTGCGAAAGTCTGTGGGTGGGTGGGAAGAGGCTGCCCGCAGGGCGGAGTACTTTCTCCACTTTTATGGTGCCTGGTAGCAGACGGTTTATTAAAGGCACTGGACGATAGAGGCTTCACTGCACAAGGCTACGCGGACGACGTGGCAATACTTGTGCGAGGCCCTTTTCTAGAGACGCTTCTAGAGCTCATGCAGGGGGCACTGGAAGTTGTAGAAGAGTGGTGTCAGAGGACAGGTTTAGCGGTGAATCCACTGAAGACCGGTCTTACTGTTTTCACTCGCAAATACAAGGTGGGCACCATTGTGGGACCCACTCTTGGAGGAGTAAGGTTAGTTCCGACCAAATCAGTGAAATATTTGGGAGTTATCCTGGATAAGAAACTGCTTAGGGAGGAGCACCTTCGTAATCGGTGCAAAGGCTTGTGCCAGTATTTTTGGATGTGTAGAAAGACCTTTGGCCAGACTTGGGGCTTGAAACCGAGTATGATACACTGGATCTACACAGCCATACTTCGCCCCAGACTCACATACGCAGCCGTAGTATGGTGGACTAGGGTGCAAAAGAAAACAGCCAAAGTTGCGCTGGAGCATGTCAGGGCTCTGATTTTGAGAGGGGCCCTGGGTGCTATGGTTACGACACCAGTGGCGGCGATGGGCGTAATGTTCGGCATCGAACCATTTCATCAGGTGGTGGTGGCTGCTGCAGCAATGGCAGCATATCGTCTGAGATGCGAACTAAAATGGAAAAAAGGAGCCCGGCATACGAGGCTGCCGGAAGACGTTCTGCTGGATCCAATATTCGAGATGCGACAGGACAGAATACCTATTATTCGGCAGGCGCTTCTGATAGGCGCTTCAAAGTGCATGTACCGAGGCCGGAGGAGTGGGAAAAGGAAGGTGGACTTAGGGGCTCGAGTGCGTGGAGGAAATGTCTGGTATACGGACGGCTCCAAGACGGACACGGGCTCCGGGGCCGGCTTCTTTGGCAGTCGAGAGGGATGGAAGGAGAGTATTTCTCTCGACAGTTATGCCACGGTATTCCAAGCGGAGATTGTGGCTATCCTAAGCTGTGCTCAGACCGTGCGAAGTAGAGTAGAGGCGGGGGGGGGGCACATCAGGATTTGTACGGACAGCCAGGCAGCCATCAAGGCGCTGGGGGCTCCGACAATAACGTCGCGGTTGGTTCGGGAGTGCAGGTGCGTTCTGAACGAACTGGCGAGAGAGAGAGAAGTCACCGTTACCTGGGTGCCGGGCAGTGATGCGATATTTCCCACAGCGGTCCCGGCTCCGCTGCCTCACACAACCTTACAGAAGCGCTACGTCACGTATCCGTGTGAGCTCGGCCGTTCAACCAATGGAAGAGAGCGAACGCTCCCTTCCACCGAGCCGACACAACAGACGATAAATGCATGCTACTTGCATGTTAAAAGCAAGCGTTACTGATTCAGAAAAGAAATTCTGAGGCGAGTCACACTGGTCTCAAACGACATGAGCTGTCTCAAAACCCCCTACAGCCTTCAATTTTTGACCGATTTCAATCTTTTTTTTTTTTAAATAATCTGTATAAAATTTCCAAGAGATCTGTGGGAGCCGATTTTTAAAAAACTTAGTTAACAATTCTAATGTTTAAACAAATTAGGAATTTTTGGATTTTTTACTTATATCTCCCTAAAAATTATACTTTTGTGTTATATATTGCATGAAATTTATGTAAAAAATTGTAAAAATGAAAAAAAAGTGTTGATATAATAATCCAATTGTTATAAACAAATTAGATTAAACCATTCAGGTCCATGAGCAAACCATTAGCGTTAGCAAGAAAATGAATACAGATATGACAGCATTAGGTAAAAATATGATTATGCATTAAAAAAAAATTTGCCTATTTGTTTAAACAATTTTTGTTTAAACAAAAAGTTATAAACAACGAGATTATTAGAAACTAATAGCGTTTTTCGCTTTTACGAGAAAAATTACGAAGGGAATGTGCCTTGCAAAATTTTTTTTAAATCTTAATTTTCAATAAAAAATATAAATAAATATTTCTATGACGAGTGAGTGCCCATTTGGACCCATTCATGGGCAAATCATTAACGATAACAAGAAAATGAATACAAGAATGAGAGTATTGGGTAAAACTACGATTATCCATTAAAAAAAAGTTTTTATTAATATTGTTTAAACAGTTTTTGTTTAAACAAATTGCTAAAAACAGTGAGATTTTCAAAAACTAATAACGCCATTCGATTTTACGTAAAAAATTACGATGGAAGTGTGTCTTAAAAAATTATAACATACAATTGTTTATTTCTTTATTGTATTGATTAAACAAATTGCTTCTTTCCACCTACCTTTAAATTACATTGCAAATAAATCTTAGAGATTGAAATTTGTTATTGGATAATATTGAGAATTTTGTGAATTGTTTCATATTGGAAGTAGGAAAAAGTTTAGATCAATTTTATGAGGTTTAGTACTTCATTTACTTTATTATTATAGAATTTATGCATCCAATGTCATCAGAATAAGTTTTCTTTGTTTATGCGAGGTTTAGAGTATTTTATTTGTTTCAGTATTATAAAAAAAGGAGTTCTATAAAATTTGCTTATTCGCTGTCAGTATAAATTTTCGTCTTTTGCTTTGTTTCCCATTTGTTTCGTTATTATAATATCGAGTTAAATAACATTTTGGTTTTTAAAATAGCAAAAGTTTACGTGTTTTTTACAAGATTTCGTTCGTCATTCGTTTCAGTATTATATAATTTGCGCATTTAATGTCAAAATAAGTTTTGGTTTTTGTTCAAGGTTTTCTTAGTTTTTCATTTGTTTCAGTATTATAGAATAATTGAATTCTATACAATTTTCACATTCGATATTAAAATAAGTTTTTGTTTTTTGTTCGAGGTCTAGAGTATTTTATTTGTTTCAGTATTATAAAAAAAGGAGTTCTATAAAAGCTTATTCGCTGCCACTATAAATTTTCGTCTTTAGCTTCGTTTCCAATTTGTTTCGGTATTGTGAAATCGAGTTTAATGACATTTTGGTTTTTGAAATAGGTAAAAGTTTACGTGTTTTTTACAAGGTTTCGTTCTTCATTCGTTTCAGTATTATATAATTTGCGCATTCAATGTTAAAATAAGTTTTGGTTTTTGTTCAAGGTTTTCTTAGTTTTTCATTTGTTTATGTATTATAGAATTAAATTCTATAAAATTTTCGCATTCGATGTTAAAATAAGTTTTTGTTTGTTCTTCGATGTTTAGAGTATTTTATTTGTTACAGTATTATGGAAATAAGTTCTATAAAATTTGCTAAATCGATGTCAGATTAAGTTTTTGTCTTTAGTTCAATACTTTGTTTTTTATTTGTTTCTGTATTATGAATATTGCGGGTTTGATGTCAGAGTAATTTTTCGTCCTATGTTCTATGATTTAATTAAATGATTAAAAATTTGTGTTTTACTAAGGCGTTTTTACTTTTAGTTTTATCAATTTTTTATTAGAAATGGAAAAGTTTGAAATTTCTAATAGTGCTTTATGCAATATACTGTTAGAACCTGAAAGTGATAAAAGCATTAATGCTCTAATAAGCCACATTAGACAGCACTATGATTTGGATGACAAAACTTTTGTATTAGTAGAGAAAAAACTTGTTCGATCCTTTATGCCTACTTTTAAATCAAAGTTTTCCAGTGTTTTATATAACGAAAATGTGTTTAGAAAAAAAATGCTAAGTGGTTGTCTCAACATTTCTATGTTGCTTTTAATGAGGATATAAATGTTGGTGGAAGGCCTGTTGTGGAAGATTTTAACAAAGGATCGAGAGCCACAAAGTATAGAAAAATTCAAACGATTGCAGAGAGTTATTCTTTCGAAGAAATTCAGAAAGCTTTTTTTAAACATTTGCGTGACTCTGGAAAGGAACATTTAATAGCAAATATAGAAAATTTGTTATCTGAAACTTCAAAGAGTGATCGAAATACAAATGATCCTATTTCTTTTACCGAAGATGAATGTATATCCCTTATAGAAGATGCAAAGTTGTCAAAATGGCAATACGACTCTATACGAAAACAAATTTCTGCAAAAAATGCTGATATTTTAATTCCTTATCAAAATCTTTCATTAGCAAAACAGAAATGTTATCCTTCTCCAGAGCATATAACCATAACCGATAAAAGTGCTGATGTCGATTTACAAGCTCTTTTAAACCATACATGCAAACGCATTTTAGAAATTCCACGTCTGCGTGTTAAAGATAATTTAATTGGAAACAATACAGAATTGTCATTAACTACGATTTCAAAATGGGGATGTGATGGTGCATCTGGTCATAGCCGTTATAAACAAAAATTTTCTGATGGAACTACTTCTGATGAAAGCATTTTTGTAACATCAATTGTGCCTCTTACTTTGGTCTTGAATAATGCAAATGCAGTTAATCAGAAAGTAATTTGGAGTAATGCTCAGCCTGGTTCAACTAGACATTGTCGTGTCATTAATTTTGAATTCACAAAAGAATCTAAGGAAACGATAACAAAGAAAGTTAATCAGATAAATGATAAGATTACATTTTTGCAGCCAACAACAATTGAGACAGATTCTGTTAAAATTAAAATAAATCACTCCTTGTATTTAACAATGATTGATGGGAAAGTTGCACAGGCCTTGACTGATACTCCTTCTTCTGCCTCCTGTGTCATTTGCCAAGCAACATCCTCGGAAATGAATAACTTACAAAAATTATCTCTTAAGACAGTAAATGAAGAACATTATAAATATGGTCTTTCTAGTCTACATGCGTGGATAAGGTTTATGGAGTGTATTCTTCATATAGCATATCGTTTGGAATTTCGTAGGTGGTCTGTTCGATCAGTTGAAGATAAACTAAAAGTTAAGGAAACAACACGAAGGATACAGAAGGAATTTAGAGAAAAATCCGGCCTTCTCGTAGACTATCCAAAACAGGGTTCTGGATCATCTAACGATGGAAATACTGCGAGAAGATTTTTCCGCGATCCGGAACTGACAGCTGAAATTACGAAAGTTGATTTGAAACTAATTGAGAGATTTGGTATAATTTTGCAAACCCTTTCTTGTGGAATTAAAGTAGATGCAAAAAAATTTGATGATTATACTAAAGAAACAGCAAAATTATATATGCAACTCTATGACTGGTACTATATGCCTTCTTCTGTCCACAAGATCCTATTTCATGGTTCAGAAATAATTCAGCACTTCCTTCTTATTCCAATAGGAATCTTGTCAGAAGAAGCACAAGAATCGCGTAACAAAGACATTAAACATTACAGAGAATTTAATACTCGAAAGTGCAGTAGAATTTCTACAAACACCGATTTATTACATAAGCTACTAATATCATCTGACCCTTATATTTCAAGCCTTCGATGTCAACCAAAATATCAAAAGCACGTTATTGATTCTCCTGCAAAAGACTTATTAGATTACTCATAAGAAACAAATTTTTAGTTTAATTCTTTAAAGATTGACGTTAAAATATGTTTTAATTATTAATGATTATGTTTTTATAATGAGGATTTGCAATACTCGATAATTGTTTGCTCATGGACCTGAATGGTTTAATCTAATTTGTTTATAACAATTGGATTATTATATCAACACTTTTTTTTCATTTTTACAATTTTTTACATAAATTTCATGCAATATATACCACGAAAGTATAATTTTTAGGGAGATATAAGTAAAAAATCCAAAAATTCCTAATTTGTTTAAACATTAGAATTGTTAACTAAGTTTTTTAAAAATCGGCTCCCACAGATCTCTTGGAAATTTTATACAGATTATTTAAAAAAAAAAAAGATTGAAATCGGTCAAAAATTGAAGGCTGTAGGGGGTTTTGAGACAGCTCATGTTGTTTGAGACCAGTGTGCGAGTGGCTGGAATATTAGAGATCACCTGTTCGAAACCTGCTTCGTGCAACTTTTTTTTCTTTTTTCCACATTTGTTTCTAACATAGTAAATTATTAGATAATATTTTTTTGCCCAAAAAAATAATATTTTCTATTTATTATTAATATTCGCATATATTAAACTAACAATTTTAGAAATAATACAGATCTGCTATTGTTAATAGAAAAATGAAGTTATTTTACAATGTTGCAACAAAGTGCTAATTTAACATATGCGAATATTTTTAATAAAGATAAAATAATTTTTTTTAGCCAAAAACATTATCTAATAATTTACTTAAAATAAATATCAAAAAAGGAAAAAAAGTTACAAAATCACAGTTTTCAAACACGAGATTTTTAATATTCTTGCCATTCGCCTTACTCGTTTAGCCATGCTTGTTATTTTACATTTATCAACATAAAAGATTACACGCCTGCAAAGCTTTTAATTATTTATTTTAAACTACTGCATATTAGCAAGAGTTACTGCAGTAACTACATTTACATGTACTGTGGAGATTAGTGGAGGAACACAGTAGCATATTAAAACTGCAGTCAAATAGATGTAGATTGGTAATTTTATTAATACTATTAATAAGTAGTGGTCTTCCGCATCACCTTTGAGGTTCCACTTATGGCGCGTTCGATTTTTTTTTAAGTGGATCGTCGCCTGGAGCCCTATTGTACCACTTTTTTTTACACCTGTTATTTACAGGTTAAAATAATTTACAGTAGTTGACACTGTATTTTTGTATCTATATACTTACTGTACTTTGTATACTCACTGTACTTGTACTTTTGCGCGTTGCGCGTATATTGGCGAGTTGGGAAAATTACTTACTTTATAATTTTTTATAAATACAAAATATATTTTGTATTTATTATGCCTGCAATGCTATCAAGAGTAATGAGAAATACAAGGTGTCCCATTTTAAACAATCCACTCAAATATCTCAGAAACACCGAGTTAAATAATAAAATTTTTTAAATAAAAGTTGTAGGATTTGGAGAGGGAAAAAATATAGGGATATTTGTTTGACCTTGGATGGAAGCGCTTCTGAGATTTGAAAGTCATTTTTATTTTTTTAAATGGAACCACTTTAATTTTTTTATATAAATCGATTTCTCATAATATTTGTCGTAAAAAGTTATAAAACTAGGATGGCCGAAAATTGAATGGTTTACAAGATATTTTATACTTTAATTTGACATAATTTTACATAAACTATAAAATATCTCGTTAAATATTCATTTTTCAATTATCTTACTTCAACACTTTTATGCACAAAATAATGAGAGGAATCAATTGGTATAAAAAAAACACATAGTTGTCTTTAAGAAAAAATCTAGCAGAGCTATATTTAAGCTATATTTAGCAGATATAATATAATATACTTTCTTCTTAAATATATATACTTTTTTCTTAAAGTCAACTATGTATTTTTTTACACCAATTGATTCCTCTCATTATTTTGTGCATAAAAGTGTTGAAGTAAGATAATTGAAAAATTAATATTTAACGAGATATTTTATAGTTTATGTAAGTATGTGGTTTCATTTAAAAAAATAAAAATGACCTTCAAATCTCAGAAGCGCTTCCATCCAAGGTCAAACAAATATCCCTATATTTTTTCCCTCTTCAAATCCTACAACTTTTATTTAAAAAATTTTATTATTTAACTCGGTGTTTCTGAGATATTTGAGTGGATTGTTTAAAATGGGACACCTTGTATTTCTCATTACTCTTGATAGCATTGCAGGCATAATAAATACAAAATATATTTTGTATTTATAAAAAATTATAAAGTAAGTAATTTTCCCAACTCGCCAATATACGCGCAACGCGCAAAAGTACAAGTACAGTGAGTATACAAAGTACAGTAAGTATATAGATACAAAAATACAGTGTCAACTACTGTAAATTATTTTAACCTGTAAATAACAGGTGTAAAAAAAGTGGTACAATAGGGCTCCAGGCGACGATCCACTTAAAAAAAATCGAACGCGCCATAAGTGGAACCTCAAAGGTGGTGCGGAAGACCACTACTTATTAATAGTATTAATAAAATTACCAATCTACATCTATTTGACTGCAGTTTTAATATGCTACTGTGTTCCTCCACTAATCTCCACAGTACATGTATATGTAGTTACTGCAGTAACTCTTGCTAATATGCAGTAGTTTAAAATAAATAATTAAAAGCTTTGCAGGCGTGTAATCTTTTATGTTGATAAATGTAAAATAACAAGCATGGCTAAACGAGTAAGGCGAATGGCAAGAATATTAAAAATCTCGTGTTTGAAAACTGTGATTTTGTAACTTTTTTTCCTTTTTTGATATTTATTTTAAGTAAATTATTAGATAATGTTTTTGGCTAAAAAAAATTATTTTATCTTTATTAAAAATATTCGCATATGTTAAATTAGCACTTTGTTGCAACATTGTAAAATAACTTCATTTTTCTATTAACAATAGCAGATCTGTATTATTTCTAAAATTGTTAGTTTAATATATGCGAATATTAATAATAAATAGAAAATATTATTTTTTTGGGCAAAAAAATATTATCTAATAATTTACTATGTTAGAAACAAATGTGGAAAAAAGAAAAAAAAGTTGCACGAAGCAGGTTTCGAACAGGTGATCTCTAATATTCCAGCCACTCGCCTCAGAATTTCTTTTCTGAATCAGAAACGCTTGCTTTTAACATGCAAGTAGCATGCATTTATCGTCTGTTGTGTCGGCTCGGTGGAAGGGAGCGTTCGCTCTCTTTCATTGGTTGAACGGCCGAGCTCACACGGATACGTGACGTAGCGCTTCTGTAAGGTTGTGTGAGGCAGCGGAGCCGGGACCGCTGTGGGAAATATCGCATCACTGGTGCCGGGTCACTCGGGCATCCAGGGTAATGAATGTGCGGACCAGCTGGCAAAAGCGGGTTCAGAATTAATGATGGTAGGACCGGGGCGGGCTCTGGGAATCCCCTTTTGTTTAGGAAGGGGGAGGATCAAAGAATGGCTCCGCAGAGAACATCTAAGACAATGAAGAGTGGAATCTGAGTCCAAATGCAGACAGGCCAGAGCTCTGATGGGAGATACTCCTAATAGAGAACTGGCTTGGAGCATAAGGGCTCTGAGTAGGAGAGATGCCAGGACAGCGGTACACATACTGACGGGTCATGGCACCTTAAGCTACCACATGTACAAGCTTGGGCGTAGCGATACATCCAAGTGCAGGGCATGTGGAGACGACGAAGAAACAAGCCTTCATGTGCTCAGCGACTGTCCTGCACAGGCAGGGTTGAGACACAAGATGCTAGGCTCAGCACTACTTGGGCCCGAGCAGATCAGGAAGCTGCCGGTGAGGGATCTGATTCTCTTTTGGAGAAAAACAGGTCTCTCATGAGTATGTTTATGAGGGGAGGCACAATGGACAATGTCTGGGTGCCGCGGGCGGTGCTTCGAAAGAGGAACGCCCCCCCGTTATATTATTATTATTATTATTATCAGGCACTACATCTTTGCAACGTTGTTTTTTGTGCGGAGCTACATCAAAAGATTTTAATAACATTGATTACGTTCTGACAAAGAAAATAAATGAAGAAAATTTGCAATTTGGTATGTTGACTTTGCACGCGTGGATACGTTTTTTCGAATGCTGTTTGCATTTATCGTACAAACTCGGTATTAAAAAATGGCAAGCACGTTCTGTGGAGGAGAAAAACCTTACCGAAGAACGTAAACATGTGATACAAAAGGGATTTCGTTTGCAACTGGGACTTGTCGTCGATCGTCCAAAGCCAGGATACGGAAGCAGCAACGATGGAAATACGGCTCGGCGTTTCTTCGAACACTCAACTACATCTGCTACAATAACAGGTGTCGACGAGTCTTTAATCCATCGCTTTCACGTGATTCTGTAGGCTTTTTCGAGTGGCTATAATATAAATTCTGATAATTTTAGAGAATATTCTTTAGAAACTGCGCGGAAATTTGTCGACTTATACCCGTGGTATTATATGCCAACTTCCATACACAAACTGTTAATTCACAAGCCAGAAATAATAGCCCATGCTTTATTACCAATTGGGCAACTTTTAGAAGAGGCGCAAGAAGCGCGAAATAAAGATATAAAACGCTTTCGTGAAGACTTCTCGCAAAAATGCTCTCGAGAAGCTACCATGCAAGATGTTTTCAACCAGCTATTAATTACCTCGGATCCGTATATATCTAGTGTGAGGAAACTTCAACAAAAGCCACTGAAATCATTAGCACTCGAAGCCATCGACTTACTCACACTACCAGAAATTCCTGCTGCCTGAGAAATTTCTTATAATTTTGATTCGGAATCAACAGGAACTGACACCGAATCACTTAATATTTATGAATCTGATGATAAAAGAGATTTTTGTTTTTGAAATAAAAATAATGTTTTTCTAAAAATTTGTAACGGTGCGTATTTTTACGCCTCACGGGCGGTGCGTAACGATGCGGAATTTCGACGGTGCGTAGGTAGCAAAGCGGATTCTTACAACGCGGAATAACTCGCCGGTTCGTCAAAATTCGTTCGTGTGGTTTTCGGGAGACTCCAAATTAACAAAAACAAATTAAAGAAACAAAATAAATATTTATTCAAGAGAGCATTTGGACTGATATAATTATAAAAGAAAACATTTAACAATGAGTACATAAGTATTTCCCTATCGGTTAAACTATCTAATGTTTCAACGGTATAAACGGGTACAAATCTAAATGTGAACGAATGAACAACTATCGGAATTAATCGGATAACAAACAAACTGCATAAACCGTTAAACGTGGTGCGCCTTTGGCCGAAATTAAACAACTTAAATTATTTAATTCTAAACTAATCTTTGATTGGTTAGAAAAATACGGCAGAGATAACATAAACGTTATAATTAATCCTAAGTCGGTCGGTTTTCGTACGGCACGGTGTAAAAGTATTAAAAAATAAGCAATACCGCGTGTATCCGAGCCCTGCTGAGTCGTCGACGGTTGCCGGTGCGCTGTGTCCGAAGACAGAGAGAATTTTCTCTCGTGCAAGGGATACAGGAAGTCGAACGCCGGGAACACCCGACCGAAGCAGGGAACGCCCTTCTCCTAGAACGACGGAAAGTCGGAAGTCGAACGCCGGGAACACTCGACCGAAGCAGGGAACGCCCTGCTCCTAGAACGACGGAAAGTCGGAAGTCGAACGCTGAGAACACCCGACCGAAGCAAGGAACGTCCTGCTCCTAAAACGACGAAAGATAAGAAGTCGAACGCCGGGAACACCCGACCGAAACAGGGAACGTCCTGCTCCTAGAACGACGGGAAAGGATGGGAGCGAGTACGACCGGAGCTTCAGAGTGCGCCCTGAGGCTTGTCCGAGTCGTACTCGGGGGAATGGTATCGGTCTGCTCCGCGAGCCGGCTTTCATACCGGTCGCGCTACCCTCACTTGGGGTGCTACCCTACCCGGCTACCCCTTCTTGAGCTACTATTCTCGAGTTGGAGGATCGGAATGCGGCCCGTAATGGGGGGTGCTCACGTGAAGCCCGTGTGGCGCTTAGTAACAGCGCGTGCTGTTACAAATTTATGTTATTTGTTTTCTTAATTAACTCAAAATTTATCTTAAAAATTCTACTATTATTTACACGAAATCTGACTGCTTTTTAATGTTCGAATTCAACATTTTGAATCCGCCATTTTTAATCTTAAAAATCTGATTCTAGATTCGTAATCAGCGACCTCGAAAACCCCAGTATACTAAGTTTCATTAAAGTCTGATGCTTTTAGACATTTTGGCCAGCTTTTTGGGATTCTGTCCCACTGTGCGTCGGCAGGAAATGCACGACTCGGTAACTCGCGGTATCAGCAATAAATGCTCGATTCGGTAACTCGCGGTACTCTACGCACGTCGGGAGCAAGGTAATTCACGAAATTGGCAATAACTGCACGATTCGGTAACTCGCGGTGCTCCGCGAAATTTGGGAGCAAGGTAACTCACGCGATATCGGTAACCGGAAATGGGCGCCAGGTGCGAGTATCGCACCGCGGTATCGGTAACTTCAAAAGTTCTTTAATATGTCCGGCCGTTCCCCGCTCAGAATATGGCAGATGAGCACAGTTCTTTTACTTGACGTTAGAAATCTGGAGTGAGAGGCGAACACAAGGACAACTCAATTATTAAGATTTAACAATAATGTATTTCAACGATTTGGTTACAAAGGTCAAAGATGGGTAGATGGTTCGGCCTGAGCCGATACGGCGGAAATAGTTTAATACGGCGGCAGTAAGGCAATTCGCCCACAAAATCGGTAACAAGAGCAAATTTCGGTAACTATATGAAATTTCGAAAACGCGATCACGACAATTCACAGCTGATCCGACGATACTCGGCGAAACGGATAGCACGTAACACGACAACACAATGCGACCGATAAAGGCCAAACAAATATGACTCGAACGACGATAGCCTAGCGGCCAGAAATACTATGTCGCGGAGCAGCTATTTTCGCGGGTTCTTTTCGTTTCTCGCAGAGACGCTAAAGTGGTGGTAACAGCAGTTTCGCGGAGAACGTTCCCGAGCAAAATCCGTCCGCAGGCATTCAACCACGGTACTTCCAGTACTATAATACGTGAAAAAGGGTAACAAAGACGGTATCATAAAAAAGAGACGGTAACGGAAAGACGGTACGGTAACCCGATAACGAAACGGAACGGGAACAGAAACGGTAGCGAGAGAGAGACTGTCGGTGCTTGATTCGTGCAAGTTAGAAACTTTGACGCAATATCCTGAGCCGGCTGGATATGCGGTAACTGAGCGCGCCAAAAACGCGCTCACGGTAACAAAATCGCGGTTAGTTGTGTGAGAGACACAGAATACAGAGTTTTAGACTCACGCTACCAGCCATAACCGGACGGAACTCTACGGCTACCCGAGAGGCGGCTTACATCAAGTCGGCGTCTTCGGCGTCGTCGGAAGCGTCCTGGAGCTCGTCCTCACTTTTTCACGGCACACCGAACAGTGCTTCTTCTTGGCACTGCAAGTTTGTCCTTCTAATCCCGCGTCGCCTTTCCGCGCATTCTGCCGATTTTCCAAAAAGAGGGGCCCCTGAGAACCGCCCACAGTTCATCTAGGGCGCCCCCCCCCCTCCCCCGCTTTCTGTGGCTTCCTCAAATCATCTGGTTCGGATCGCGTTGATAATTCGATGTTCCCGGAAGGGACTGGTTAGACTGACCGGACCATACTCCGGGCCTTCCGGGTGCAGCATCCTCGGAGTCCTCGGTGCCGTCTGCAGCCGGGCGAGGTCCGCTGCTGCGTTTCTTTGTGAGTTTGCGGCTAAAACCAAAGCGGAGTTAGTCGATAGGGCTCGGATGGTGGAGGCGACGGAATCGCGGTACCTGACCTTTTCTGCTGCGGGGTCACTAACACACGTGACACCCGTTGATGATCCCCCGGCATCCGGTCTCTATGGCGATGCTGAATTCTTCGCCCTGAGGCACAAAATACGCAATGCCGCCCGCACGGGATCTCGCCTTACAACTTAAACGATAATAGACATATGAAACGGGAACGAAATATAAAATAACGCGCGAAAATGGTGGAGTCTCGTGGATTGCTCTCTCAACGCGAGGAGCAACTCCAGAACCTTTTGCTCCCTCGGCCGGGCTATCGCCCTTGTGACGGCGCTCGAAAAACGTCATGTCACAATATATAGTCTTTCGCCGTGCGTTAAATCTTGCCGTTCTATCATAGAACGAATAAAACGATTTTGATTATGTAATGGCTGATTTCAGGACATACGACAAATTTTTATATTTTAGAATATGAAGTCATTTTGCTGTATACATTCTTTAATACAAATAGTATTTTTGTAGAAGGATGTTATGTAATGGCAGATTTCACTGCGACGTCTGCTGTATTTTTGCAGCGGAACAATGCGAGATATTATTTTTTGTGCAATTTTTTTATTTTGTATAAAATTTAAATTTAATAATGTTAAAAAAGTTGCTGTTGTATATAATGTCCTGGAATCTGCCGTTGGACATTTGTTTTCCAAGACGGTCCTGGAATCTGCCATTAGACAAACATATATATGTTTAGAATATACATATAGTATTTATATTATAATATTCATAATATTTATATAGTAATATATTTTTTGGGGTATTTTGCAATAATATGTGGTATAATAGGCCTACAGGCAAAGATGTGCACTTTAAAAAAATCTAGCGCGCTATTAGTGGCACCTCATGGGTGGCATGGAAGACCACTATTAACTAGTAATAAATTATTAATATATCTTTTTTTCAGTTTAAAGAGGTAAATGTCAAGTAGCAAGCGTGGCTAAACGGGTAAAGCGAGTAGCTAAAATGTTGAAGATATTGTGTTTGAAAATTGCTTCTTACAACTTTTTTTGCACATGAGTTTCTAACAGTAATCAATCTAATTATTAAATAATGTTTTCGACAAAAAAATATTATTTTATATTTATTAATAATTTGGCATATGTTAAACTTGCATTTTGTTGCAAAATTGTAAAATTATATTTTATTTTTCTATTGACAAGTCATAGCAAATCAATATCTTTTTCTACAGTTATTAATTTAACTTATGCGAATATTTTTAATGAATATAAAATAATACTGTCCAGAAAAAAAAGTTATTTAATTATTTACTCGATTGTGCATTAGATTGTGCGTTAGAAAGAATTGCGGGAAAAAAAAAAAAAAAGTTGCAAGAAATAGGTCTAGAAGACGGAATCTCTATTATTCAAGCGATTCGCCTTACTAGATTAAAAACGCTTGGCTTCTTAGCATTTTTCGCGGGCTGGGGAAGTGACACAAAATATAGCATGCTACGCAGATGCGTGCGCACACGGACGCGTGACGTGCGGTTCTCGCTTGTGTAGTGTCCGCATGGTGGGGGCCGTTCCCCTCATGTTGCTCTGTTGCAAGATGCTCGATCTTGCAGCACTGGTACTCCCTGAGGCTTGTCCAAGTCGTACTCGGGGAAATGGTGCTGGTCTGCTTCACGAGCCGGCTTTTATACCGGCCGCGCTACTCCTACTCGGGGCACTATCCTACTCCTTCTCGGGCTGCTACCCCCGAGTTGGAGAATCGGAATGCGGCCCGCGATGAGAGGTGTTTACGCGGAGGCCGATCGGCGCTTAGTAACAGCGCGTACTGTTACACTCAGAATGCAAAGACATATTTAAGAACAAAAGTTTTTTTTATTTAAGCAAATAATAACATAATTTACATACAAAAGCTATATTACAATGTATAATTATTATGTAAAATTATTATTTAACCCATGAATTCTCGCATAATTGAATAATACTACATATTTGGAATTATTATGTAAAAATATGGACAATGCATATGTAAATAAAAAATCAGTTATCTTTAAGAGATCTTTTTGAAACGGATAAATATTTTTTATCTCGTATGCATTTAATGTTTCACTAAAATAAATTCAGTTGCATAAAATAAAATGTATACCATTTTGTCAATGACATACATCTCATCAATTATCCCAAAGCGTGGAAAGTATTCGTCTTTACACTCTAATAAAATGACAGATTTTTTCTTATAATTTGTTCTATGAAAGATAACTTCTGAAGTGCACATAACTTTTATTTCATTTGTATCAACGTCTCGTAAAAATTTTTCAAAAAGAGTTGCATAAGTAACCGTGTTCAATATCATAGTTTGCCCATGTTTAATTTTGTCGTTATTACTTAAAAAAGTTTTTTGAAGGGCACCTGGAAATGTACTAAGTAAAGAAGACTGTAGCGCCTGATGTCTGTAAGCCAGGGTAAATGGAATATTTTTGAAACAACGAACCACTGAGATTAATGACTTAAAATATGCATGTGCTGCCTTAAACCGCATACACCACTGCTGTCAAGGAGGTCCAAACTCCAATATTTATCTCGGCATATGAACCAAAAAATGAAATTTAGGTGTAATATGTCCTGGATAAAGGTGATAAAAGCGGGTGTGATGAGTTTCAATTATTTTGGCAAACATTGGTACTATTATATTTCAATTTTTATCTCGAATGCAAGGCAAATATTAGTTATTTGCAACAAAAGAACAAAGTTTACACTTCATCATCACTATCCTCTATCCAATCAGCAATTGAAAAGGGCAATGTGTGAGACAGAGCAGCCATTTGAGACGCACTTTGTTTCAAGTTTTGGTTTAAGTGTATTTCTTTTATAGATGCTGGTTTGTCTCTTTGCAAGTGACCAAAATCGAATCTGTCAATTCTACTATTTAGTTCATCTACAGAAAACATTTTCTTTACAGATATACAAAAATGTAATAATAAACGACACTCTACTTGAAGAACGCCCTCGTACAAAACATGCATAGCATCTTGCAAGCGACATTTTGTTACATCAAACCCTGGTATGTCAAGGAAAGGAGAACGCTGATTTACGCCATAATATTGTGCCCAAAAGTCATTAATTCTTTGAACATTTTAAGGCTCAGTCACTGCAGCAACATAATCCCTATGCACATCCATATTTCTCAGGGTAAAAAAAGATTCAGTAAAGTAAATTTTCATTTTTGCTTGTGTTGTCATTCACATACGACAAGGACGAGTTGCAGATACAGATTCTTTAAAGCCCCCCATCATAGCAGAAAATGGCGTGTCTCCAGTTACAAAAAATAAGGAACCTTTATAATTTCTTTCTTCACCATTAACAGATACATTTATGCCCTCAGTTTGAAGAGTTTTAATATCGTCAATGAAAGGTTTGAGTACCTTGTGTAGTCCAAATTTTTTCAAAAAAATAGCCTTTACAATTCCATATAAATTAATGGCCTTGAGGCTAGAACGAAGTTCAGGAGGGATATTAGCAAGAGTCCAGTAAAACATTGTCAACTTCTGTTTTACAGTATTTGCCCCAAGTGGGTTTACTACGCAGAAGTCATCCCCATATAAAATAATGCCCAATGAGTTAGTGTAAGACGCAAAGAATTCATTTCTCTCATAAAATAAGCCATCAGTAACAGTTAATAACCGATCGGTATTTTTCTTGGGATTATCAATTTTGAAACAAATTTTATCATTACTCAAGAGAGCTTTCAAAATGCTAAGAAAAGATACTACGTACGTATAATGAGTTTTTTCCACTAAATTACGACAAGGTTTACGCAGCCAAACATGTGTTTTATCAAGAGGTATCGCTTTGGGCATTATCATGTTAAATTTTTCCATAATAAACTTATCAAGTAACCATCTGGATTCAACAGCTGAAAACAGTAGGGACGGTGAAAGATCTTCATTTAATAAATCATAGAACATTTTTATAGAAATAAAACCTGAATTGTTGTTTGAAATTTGATGCATCTTTTTCTGTAAAAATATATAAATATATAAATAAATTTAATAAATAAATAAAGAATTAAAAAGTTAAAATATTTTGATCTGAAATGCAATTATAGCAAAATGATAAAAATAATTAATAACTAATACCAGAATTAAAGAGAGATAATCTTTCATTAATTCTTCCACTACAACACGTATTCGATCCAGTACAATTTGTGAAGTTTTGCAACCTTCTCGCACTTGAATTAAAAACTGTGCTCCATGCCATTCAAACAACTGGCAAGATGTCAATTCAGGGAAATTATAATTTTTTAGAAATTAATGTAAAATTAATTTCATATTTTTTCAGATTTTAAATCTGAATAATTTTAAAAACAACGTAATAATTTTTCTCCAAGAATGCCTACCTGCTGGTTCGTTAATATCTTCGAAATCTTCTGGCCGTGCAAGTTCCTGTATATTATCTTCTCTTTCATAATTTCCTGTATTAAATATTAATGCCCGATAGGCTCTTTGGAAATATTTTTTAAAAGAAAGCCAGTTAGAGTAAGTAGAACCACAACCCACAACAAAACACATTACCATAAAATTTTTGTCAAATCGATGATGCCGCACTATATGATTAAGGAGGTCAGTAACAGCACGATATCCCAGATAACAAAATGCTTGCACAAATAACCTCACTGTGCGCGCACGCAGTGCGGATGAAGTCGCACGCGTGAGCTCTTATCACTAAACAGATGCGTCATCATTGGAGACTCATATTGCTGGCACGCGTGAGACTGCATGCATGCGATAAAAATATGATCCTCACGCGTGCGAGCGATATGAACGTCAATTGCATCATGAATAAGCGTGTTTTATATATTTATTGCAATAATTTTATTTTAATATTAACAATTTACAATTAATTATTACACGAAAGGAAATAAAAAGGTAGATTTTGTATATAAAATTATTTATTATATTATTGTTAGAAAAAACTATATAATGAATTATATATTATATATAATAACTAAAAATAGACTATATATAAAAACATTTGTTTATAAATCTGTTTCATAATCGGTTGAATCTAATGATTCGTCCCCGTCGAGATCAGATTCCTCATCTCTTTCATCATTCATTGATTTTTTTCTTTTGTTACGATATCGTTGCTTCACTGTGCGCAAAACTTCTAATATTTCTTCCTTGAATATCGTTCTGTCTTGGGGTCTATGAAAATTTTGCAAATCGCAAAGCTTTTGTTAGCAGTTGTTGCTATTGTGGCTGGCGTGGACGGAGCTGGTGTTCTTGCAGATGATTTATTATTACCTAAAGAGTATATCATTATAGATTATGCTGCAGAATATTTGATTGAATAAATAATGGTTAACTTACTTGAAGATTTCGAATCTGTTAGATCCAGGAGTGAGTGAATAAGGCGGTTACTTATATTTGCTGTATAGCCAGTGTTTTTCGTGCTGAAAATGAAAGAAGTATATACAGATAGAAGGGTGCAAGGCAGTAATATAGTGCTACTTTTTCAAAAAGGAAATTAAATGATATACATTATGCTTAATATTTTCATTTACAATTTTCTACCTTTGTGAAATAAATAAACATTATTATATGAATAAAAATTAAGTAGTACGACCATGAAAATTAACAAAATGATTTAAAATAAAGATTTTCTTTACGGAAAAATGATCGCGTGGTTTAATTCACCACGGCGACTTTTTAAGGTTATAGTCATTGTCAGTATTTCTATTTCAACAAAGAAATCACTATTAAAAACAATTAAACCACGATCGTATTATTTTTCATATAATAAGGATATATTATGTACTCACCTCTGGTTAATACTGGTATAATTCACAAATGCACAAAAAATGAATAATCAGATGCACGTTGCACGTCGAGTAACCTGGAATAACCTCTTGTCCGTGCGAATTGTCTTTCCGTTTGTTATTTTGGTCGCGTCGCATGGCGCAGGCGCGGGAGGCAAGAGGCGGGAAGCGATAGGGAGATAGAAAGAGAGAGAATGACAGAGAGGGCAATGGTGTGTTATTAGAAAGAGGGGAAGGTGAGAAATTCGACGTATAATTTCATCCACCTTTTATATATATATTGCATACTCTATTTATCCAAAACAATCGTGCAAATATAATAGTATATATATATATATATATATATATGTATATGTATATGCAATTATTGGGAAAGAAATCTTGATGATTTTGTCTCGAAATTTTAAGAAAATTAGAAAAAAATTTTTGTAAAAAATGTTGAAAAATTATTTTTGAATGTTATTGTCCATTTTGGTATTGATGAATGGCCCAAATAATGCCTCATATATCATGAAGTAAAGAATGGATGGATATATTCCCCACATCACACTGTGACTAATTATATATATACCCAGATAGCACAGATACATTCTAAGAATGTTTTATGAATATTTTTTGAAAACTTTAGAATATTCTCAAATGATACGTACAAAGTATAAGTAACGTTCTAGGAATATTATCAGCACGTTCAATTGAGACTGTTTTCTTGATTCTAAGAAGGTTTATAGAATGTTCTACCGAATCATCATAGAATATTCTGAGAATACAATAGGAATATAGTGAGAGAATATTATAGGAAGATCTATATACCTATATAGGATGTACAATTAGGTACGTTTTTTATTGCTGAACTGAATTGAACTGGCTGCACTAGTTCAGAGTCTATCTTCTTTACTGCACATTAGAAAAATAAAGGTAGACTCTGAACTAGTGCAGTCAGTTCAGCTATATGACAGAATAATTTTTAAATATCAAATAAACTTAAATAAAACACGTTAATTACGCATTAAATAGTAACTTTTATTTTAATTATACTTTAAACATGTAATCGTAATTTAAACAAATATATATATATATATATATGAAACTCTGATATACTTATTCAAAACTTAATAAATGACAATTTTTTTAAAGAAAATGTAACACCAAACATAATGTGTGCCATTCTTATTCAGATACAAAAGATTTCATCTTGTATAACAAAAACATTATTTTTTTAAATTAAACTGATTATATGAGAAAAACATATTAGAAATAAAATTTGAAAAATAAAAGAATTCATTGGTGTCCACAATCCTCCGAGTGTGACACAATAATTCTCCTTATAACCTTTTCTCTAAAGGTAAAGAGTGTATAAACATAAAATGCTATTTCTTATATAAAGACTTATACACGTATAAAAATTTTACGCTTTTTTCCTCTAAAGATTAATAGTGTGATACGAACATATAAATGCTATGTGATTCTTATATAAAGACTTATATATTACGTATAACAAAAATTAAACTAATTATATAAGAAAAACATATTAAAAATAAAATTTAAAAAATTTTAAAAATTCGTTGGTATTCATTGCATAATCCCTCGGAGTGTGCACGATTCTCCTTAACCTTCTGGAGTGTGATACAAACATAAATGCTATTTCTTATATAAAACTTATACGTATAACAAAAACTTTGCGCTTTTACGCTTTTAATTTAATTGGCTGTATGAGAAAGATATTAAAAATAAAAGAATATAAAAAAAATAAAAATTTTATCGGTGTCCACAATCTACTATTCTCTTCTTCTTTGCATAACTCTTATCGAGCTCTGTGTTCTGACACAACACAATAACAACTGTAAAAACAATTATAAATGAAAGTAATTAGTAATGTAATATATATTCATATATAACGTTATTAATAATAATATAATACAAATAGTAACCTTTTTATAATGCAACTGTCTAAATAGTCAGCCTTGGCTTCTTTAAAGTCTTGGTTTCTTTTTCTTGCCTTTCTTTTGCTTTAACTAACCATAATTTAATTACTTTTTCAATATCTGCAAGTGAGGTTGCATGTATTTTTTTTACTGCAGCTATAAACATTTAACAACAAATTATTATTAAAAATTTATAATATTATAATAATTTGTAATATGTGAATGCATACATACTTAAAATTGTGGATGTAACATGAAGTATCGAAAAATTTTTTTTTCCTTTAAAACCAACCCAACTATATGTTTGAGCGATATTATCCGAAAATAATTTTTGCAAAATTCTTCGTGTCATACTTTTGTGTGACAGTCCTCCTATTTCTATCAGTTCTTTAACCTATCAGAAATATTAATGTTTAACAGAAATCCACTTACAAAATAGCATGAAAATGTTTCTACTTACGAATTGGTTTGCATGCTCTTTATTCGTTAAATACTCCTCTAATTCGTGCATTTCTGTTTCAGTTTTTAATGGAAATTCAAATTTATTGAAAATTGCATTATCTTCTTCTATTGACTTATTGTCTTCTTTATTTCTATTTTCCATTAAAAGATTCATGTCTTGTTGCACTTGTTGTATACGGAAGTTTATCGAATGTAACTGTCGCAACACTTGTTGTTGGAAAGCAAACTCTGAAAATTATTTAACAGAATTGAGAAGTAGAATGAGACAAATAGATTTCTAATATAATTTTTCTTTAATACAAATTTTATTGAAAATTTGTATTAAATTATATTAAATTGTTTTTATGAATAACGTAACTTTCCAATCCTAAATTAATATTTTATTAATGCTTTGTTACTGTTTCATATATCTTACCATTAGTACTTTTATTTTCATTAATATTATTATTCTCTTTGTTTATATTCTCTTGCACTTTATTTTCTATTGCATGTGTTTTCTGAGAACCAACTAAAATATATATAAATATATATTATATAATATTACATATTGTATGTATATGGACATGAAAACATATATTAAAAGAAGTAATATAATAAGTTAATCAAAAGATTTTACCAGAATTATAATGCATCCCGCTCAAACGGGAGCAATGAGGAATTGATTCTTTATTTGAACGTAGGAGTTTGCTTTTTGGTGAATCTATTATAGTATAAAAATGTGTGTAAAAAGTCAAGTAAATATTTTGTTGTAATATTTTATCTTAAATTATTCTATGTTAAATTGTTTAGTTTTTATAAATATGTACATACAAATATAAAATAAAATTTAAATAGAAATAATACAATAACTTATTGTTAGAATATAAGTTTTTGTCTTGTAATTTGCTTTACTTACATGTTTTGACAGATTTTTGTATTTCGTTACTTTCTTTTACTATTTTCTTGCCATAAGTAGCTTTATGTTGCATGTGCGAAGTTTCTTTTAGAGATTCTTGAGATTTTATTGAAGATAGCTGTGTGTTTAACTGTGCATCTTTCTTGACGATATCTAAAATTTTTGTAAACTTACTAAATGATATATTAAAATTTATGTGTACTATTTACAAGTTCCAAAACACTAACCATAATGTGCTTAAAAAAATTGCAGAATACCTGTACTGTTTGGTGGCTCTGGTAGTTTTAAATTAGATGATATTTCATCTTCAAACGAGCTATTATGTGAATTATGTGACGATAATGAGTCTTCATTATCGTCAAAAAATCTTTTCTTCTTGTGTATTCTCTTTGCATCATAATCAGATGTTAAATCAGACGTTTCTTCTGCTAATACGGCTTTTGCTTTCGCTTTTTGCAAAGTGTCTAAAAATAAACAAACATATGTATAATTATATAAAGTTTGTTATAAATAAAGAAAATATTTTATTTCACTATAATATAAAAATAATTACCATAAGTACGTCCATCACCAAGTTCTCTAATTTTATGGAGAGTCCAAGTACTTAGTATAGGTGTTTCGCAATTATTAATGCTATGTGTCAATTTTGACCCAATAAATGGTGGCCAATAACAGGTTTCACCATGTACCCATGATGTTGGAACAGCCTCTACCGTTTCTTCTTCAATGAAATGTACTACCGTCCAACAATTCATAGTGTACGCAATGTCTTTGATATAATAAGTAGAGTTAAACAGATGTTTTGATAATTATATACAACATAACAATTTGATAAAATAATTACTTATGCATTGCAAAATTGTTTTATTGCAATAAGCATATAATTAATAATATGATAAAAAGAAAGTTAAAAGAAAAAATATATGTTAACATTTTGAGATTATTAATTAGCAATGGAAAACACTTAACAATAAATTGATAATTATATTATTAATTATACGTATAAGAGAGTAAGATTATAATTATTATTAGTGATTATGTATGAAGAAGTGGAAGCACAACAAATGCATGCTCTTTAGTAGGAAAAATTACAAATTTCCTTACAATATTAGTAACAAGCCATACTGATAACTCACCCAATGTATCCACTAAATAAATATCTAAAAGAGATGAATTACATGGCTCTATAAAATAATTATTAACATTTAAAAATTTTTTACCAATTACATATAAATCATTATTTTGTTTTGCAAAATTATGAATAATAATGATACTACGATCACGCAAATAACAACAGTTATTACCCACTTGTGTAGTTAAAAAAAAATACTGCCTATTGTACATTTTTTATATTGAACATCAAAATTGTTTGTTGGCAATGGACCTGCATAATGTTCATTCATCATTGATATATTTCTTGGTTTGATGGGTTTGTTAAATGACAAATTTTCAGCTTCGTGTAAACGATTAATAATTTGAGCCAAAGCAGCATCAGGTTTTCTCACTAATTTTTTTAAATGCTGCAGATAATTTTCAAACGGGAAAGCACTGAGAATCTAAATTGCCAAAAATTCTGCAATCATCAACAACATGGATTAGACCATGAACGTTATGCGAAATGTATTCCACTCCGTAAATAATTATAAATTTTTTAACAAAGTAAATTAATAATGATTGAACATAATCTAAGCAATTAGGATAAAGTTCGATAGCACTTAAAAATCTAATGGCAACATACAAGCATAAGAAATGTAAATATTTTTCGTCCGATATGGAATTTTTTAAAACAATTGGCCCACAATACAACAAAAAGAATCTAAATTCTGTTGCTTTCCAACGTTTAGCTTCTTCAAGTGAACGAGTTTTTCTCACACATTCAGATGGGACACATATGGTTTTATAATAGTAAGATATTCTGAAATATTATCTATAGAATTTTTTGATAATTTATTCGGAGTTTTTCCAAAAAGCCATAAGTTAACTAGAAGCTTCTTTACAACACCCAGGAAAATTAGATGCATATATTCAAGTGGAAAACTATTAATCATGTCAAGACTAGGTATATTTTCTAAAATTGATGTCGCTATATGATGCTCAGCTTGTAACTTATTACGAAAATTTTGATCTGTTCTTTTTCTTGAAGTAATATTGGGAAAACAAACTCTACCTTTAATGTATTTTCCCTTTTGCATGCATTTTGTACATGAAAAGAAGCCAGTATGGCCTTTCGTATATGTAACAAAGCATTTAGCTGGAGCGTCACAAATAAAACCTTTTATAGTAAATGGTAATGTGTGTTCCTGAAAGATAAATCCATTTTGTGTTAATACTGCTGCTTCTTCCATAAAATTTTGTAAAAAGTCATTTGCACTAATGGGTTTTTCATAACCATGATATATCCCAATAACAGAAACATTTGAATAACCAAAAATAGAGCACAATATTGGATAAATTTGATTACTTGAACGTTTACTTAAGGGCAAGCCATCAATATTAATTAATAAATCAATTTTTGTAAGTGGTTTATTCGTAAAATTAAGAAGTTTGTCTACTGCCTGTTTTATTCCTATGTGTGAATACTTTCCCGATCCTATAGATTTATACAAATTAGTTCGAGGAGTAGAAAGTAGTGTTCTAGGATCAACAGGTAAAGTTACATGACCTCCTGATGATTTTAATATTTTTAATAAATCTTTTAGTGCACTATGACTTATGTTGTTTGTAACTGCCCATGAACGTAATTGTTCTATAAATCTATTTTCGATGTTGTTATCTACATCAGTGCTATTTGAAGAATTTAAGCTTTCTTCTGAATTGTTACAAGACATTGGTGAGTTATCATAATCGCTTCTGTTGTCAGAAATATTTCCTTCGGAAATATGTTCTGGAATATCAATATCATTATCAGTAATAAGTAAATCATTATCTGTGTTTTCACTGCTACTATCGCTGTCAATATTATTAGGGCTATTTACAGTATTATGCAGTTGGGAAAGTTCTAACGCAATAGCAGTATTATGCCTTACTTTTCTGTAAAAAGTTGCCTTTGAACACTTGCGCTTTATCATGCTTCTACTCTTATATATATTTAAAAGATAAATAATAATAATATAATTAATTGAATGGTAATATATATATATAATAATGATAAATAATAATATAATAAAATCAAGAAAATTACAAATACACATACAATACACATACAAATACACATACAATATATAAATATAAGTACATGTTTTTCTAACCTAAAATAATAAATCGTAACTTAGTTGATTATAGCACGGTCAGCGTTCGGGAAATCTTGCTTTCTTTAACTTTGCTTAACGGACACTTTCAGTTCGCCACATAAAATGAGCCACGTCCACGTGTGATATAGCATAGAGTGTATGTCAAAGAATATTCACGTATATCATTCACGTGTCGTCCAGACAGGAACGTGGGAAGGCGGAACAATATGACTAGCGATTGCGATTCAGGCGTATTCTGCAGGCGTACGTTAAAAGCTTCTTTGAAAACATTAAATATTCTTGAATATTCCTAGAACATTCAAAATGTTCGTCAAAATTTTGAATGTTTTAGGGATATTCTATGAATGTTCCGTACGAATATTCTCTCAAAAGAATATTAGTCTCAACATAGAATATCCGTAGAATAATCTGTGCTATCTGGGTACATACATTATGCTCGCATATGTGTGCCATCACATCGTGAGGGCAACGTGATGTCGTTCTTTCATTCATGACGTGATAATCACGAGTGAAAGTAATGCAAACTCACGGTAAATTTCGTTATTATTTTTTTATAATCGTATACGACAGTACACAATGACCTTTATGCTCGCATATATGCCCCCATCACACGTGATTGTACAGGGATATCTTTTACACTCGCATCTGTGGTTCCGTCATGTTGTGAGTGCAATGTAATTGGCGTTCTTGCACGCACGACGTGATAAGCACGCGTGCGTACAAAATGAACCCTCACGTATTGTTATCTGGGATGCACACATATTACATTTATATCTTTCGAATTGCATGACTAATTGCAATAAAAAAAATTAATCAATTTTTATATGACAAACAGCTGATGAATTGTGAAGTGCATTGAGAGTCGTTGCTAAGGACGACCAGAATTAAAGTTTGAATATTTTATCATTATTTATTCGGAATGTCTACTAACGAAAAGACTGTTTTTTGTGAAATTGGTGAAGGAAGAGTAAAAAAAATAAAGTTTACATCTAATAGTGCACTGGGAGATGCAAAAGCTCTTTGCCAAAGTTTAATTAAGGCGGCTAAAAAGGACTCTCATCTTTATGATAAAATTAATGGCAGCACAATAATATTACAATGTTTTGTCTAAGAAGTATCATTATATGTGGATGTTGAAGAAGACGACGATATCGCACCTAACTGTATTGTAAAAATTAAATTTCTCAAGACTCAAAAAATAATGGAAGTTTTGTCACCAAGTCCAGAGTCCTAAACTTCTTCAAACAACTCATCATCAAATTTTCAAAATTTAATTGATGAAAAATTGGATTTTGTTTTATATGTTGAAGACATTCTTTTGGCAAAAAAATCAAATGAGGGAGACGTTCATTTAAATCAGCGCTCGGAATTAGTTGCACATTTCGGGCCGATTCCCGAGATTAGATGTAGGTATTCTAAAGATGTAGGTATTCTCACCTCTGCGCCATTTTTGGCCCATTCCCCCACTCCTTACCCTCTCGCCCATTTACCGCTGAGCTAAGAAGTAAGAAGTTTATCTTCGGCTGATTCCCGAAACGACGCCTCCTGTTCCCCCACTACCATATATATATTTAATTATTAATGAAAATAAACATTATTTATGTAACAAAGAAAATGTTACGATATATATATATTACGTATTAATGAAAATAAACATTATTTATGTAGCAAAGAAAATGTTACGATTTCCTGAAAGATGCCTAAACAACCCAGCCTGTTTCTAATATAAAACGCTCCTGAACCAGAGCTATCGGTGGCTCGGTCGCCAGCGGCCAGGCGGTAGTGGGGGAACAGGAGGCGTCGTTTCGGGAATCAGCCCGAAATGTGCAACTAATTCCGAGCGCTAATTTAAATCAACAAAATGAAAATGAATCTTCGACCAGTTGCTTTTCTAAATCGAAGAAACAAAAAATTTAATTACTTGTAACGGTGCAGCCCGCAAGCTGCATCGTTACGGCTACGGACCGTCCATCGTCCGTAGCCCACCAAGGGCGCATCGAGCGCCGATAAACTTTATCGAAAACAACGGCGGTCAATCGCCGAACGGACCCCCACATCCGACCGTTCCGAAATTCCGTTAGTTGGGGGCCCGCCGCCGAAACCGCCGATGCTTGCCGATCCGAAGTCAGTCGGCCGCCAGCCGGATATAAAAGAGGCCCGGCTGTACGTCTTTTCACCAGATCCTGTTCGCTGCTAGACAGCGAACATCCCTCTACGAGCGTTCTCGTAGTCCGCCGAGCGTACTCGGCTTCTATGCCTTTTTCCAGCACACGAGCGTTCTCGTGTACCGCCGAGCGTTCTCGGTATTCTTTCTCCGCATACGAGCGTTCTCGTATACCCGTCGAGCGTACTCGGCTCCTCCAGGCACCGATCTTCGTGCACGGGCATTCCCGTGTACCCAGCCGGATCGCCGCTCTAAATCCCGAGCGTTCTCGTACTTCCGCCGAGCGTACTCGGCTTCAAGCCCCCGATACGAGCGTTCTCGTATACCCGCCGAGCGTACTCGGCTTCTCACCTCCCAGACACGAGCGTTCTCGTGTACCCGTCGAGCGTACTCGGCTTCCCAATCCTAACATCGCGTTTCCGTGCACCGGAATTTAAAGTTAGAATCCACCCGGCAGGCAAAACCGCGTCAACCAATCCGCGCCGCCGAGCGGCCCGTATCGATCGATTATCGAACGGACTCGTGTCACCGCTACGAACGCACCCGCCGACAAGCGCTCCGTCGTACCAACCGTCACAACTTGATCATCTGCACTTGCGCAAATCATTCCACCGATCGCACCAAGACGCTTCACGTCACGCGTAAATCGATCATACTCCGCCGTCAGACATTTAAATCACTGTACAGGCCATACACCGCCTTTATTTCACTCACGTAGTTATACATACAGGACATTTATACACATTTCATATCGCAATCATACGTCGTTTTGTTTTCACTCACGCAACTACACATTTGTACACATCGCACCGAGTACATTTATACCAATCATACCTCGCATGTATACACAGTCATCAAATTCATTATTTCAATAAACACATTTCTTATTTATTATCATCAATCGCGTGCATTCCTTTTGGCGTACCCCCAACCGAACGAACCCGGATTCCGGCGAGCTATACCGCGTCCGAGAAAGCTCACACGGTTTCACAGTAAATATTTCAACAATTAACTATTAATTTATCTATTTCTTTATTAATTAGTGTCATATATTGTGCTATATTTCGTCGTATCGCAAATGTTGTAACTAATTTTATAATGAAATATTTGGTTTCTATTTTTTAATTTTTTCATTCTTTTGTGTGTAGAAAAATGAAAATCCCTCATACTTCTAGCCTGAAGTAATAATCTGAAAACATTGCTTTTTAATGATAAAATAACACACAACAAGACAGGAATACGACATTGGTGCTAAATTTGAAAAAATTGATGTCCTTTTGGGCAGTAGACTTGTTATCCAAAACTAATCAGTGCCCAATGATGACAGACTACAATTTATATTCATTAAAAGTTGTAGAGGCATATCCTATTCTTCAGGATTGCATAAATGCTGGAGCAAAGCGCATAAATGTAAATATATACTACAGTGTTAAAATTATTGTATCGATTAAAGTTGCATATATATATAATGTTTATTGGTTCTGTGATGTGACGCTTTTAGGCGCAGTCACAGGGCAGTAGCCCAGCCGAGGGGGCGAGGAGTTCTGGGGGTTGCTCCTCACTTTTGAGACAGCAATCCGTGAGACTTTATTGTTGAATATCATATTATTTTTGTACTTTGTTTCTTTTGTTGTTTCGTTACCGTTTTATCGATATTTAAGGATTTAATTAGCGATTGTAAGGCGATAACCCGAGGAGACGTAAATTGCGTACAATGTGCTTCAAGCGAAGACCTCAGCATCGCAGTGAAGACCGGACGCCGGGAGATCACCGAATGAGTCACACACTGGTGACAAAGCCGAAAAAAAGTCACGTATCGCACCCCCGTCGCTCCCGCCATCTACACCCGTTTATAACAATGCCTTGCTTTCAGCTGCATTGCTCAAGAGCCATATAAAGAAATACATCAGAGGACCTCACCCTGCTGCAGAAGGTGTCGAGGATCTAAGAGATACCGCTGTCATAACGACCGGAAGGACTGGAGTATGGCCCGGCCAGCCTAACCAGCCCTATCCGGGGACACCGGCTTTTACCGATCGGATACCAACCGGCGGACCAACAAGTTCCGAGAATCAAAAGGAAGCGGGGGCGCTCTAAAAGAACTATGAGCGGTTCTCTCTCGCAGAGAGAAAAGAAGTCCCTCTCGCAAAAAATCGGCAGGATGAGCGGAAGAGCGGCGCGGGGCCCGAAGGACCAACGGCACGATTTCGGAAGAAGCATTGTTCGGTGTGCAGCAAACAAGTGAAGACCAACTTCCAGAGCTCGTCCCGACATCGCCGAAGGACCGAATTTATTGTAAGCCGCCTCTCTGGTAGCCGTAAGATATCGTCCGGTCATGGCTGGTAGCGTTAGTTATTTTGTCTTTATGTCGTGCCTCACACAGGACTAACATCCGTGCATTTGTTACCGTGAGCGCATTTTTGACGCGCTCAGTTTACCGTGGTACCACATATCCAGCCGGCTCCGAATATCATGTTGAGGTCTCTCTCTCGCGAACTACCTACCGACAGACCGTCTCTCTCTTTCGCTACCGTTTTTTCGTTACCGCTTTTCATGCTGTTTCTCTATCGAAAGTACCGTCTCGCTTATGAGTACCGTCCCGCAGCGCGGGTATCGTAAAGACTTTCGTTATAAAAGAAGTTGCAATTGTTTAATGTCAGCGGACGGGATTTGCGCGGGAACGTTCTCAGCGAGATTGCAGTTACCGTCATTATAGCGTCTCCGCGAGAAACGAAGGCATCCGTGAAAATTACCGCTTCGCGACATATCGTTTTTTGTAATGGATAACCGCTCGTTCAAACTTCTCGCCAGCCGTCCGCTGCCGCCGCAGGCTTTCGGCTCCCCGAAGCGGGGGTGATGTAACGGTGCAGCCCGCAAGCTGCATCGTTACGGCTACGGACCGTCCATCGTCCGTAGCCCAAGGGCGCATCGAGCGCCGATAAACTTTGTCAAAAACAATTGCGGTCAATCGCCGAACGGACCTCCACATCCGACCGTTCCGAATTCCGTTTAGTGGGGACCCGCCGCCGAAACCGCCGATGCTTGCCGATCCGAAGTCAGTCGGCCGACAGCCGAGTATAAAAGAAGCCCGGCTGTACGCCTATTTACCAGCTTGCTAGACAGCAAACATCCTCTACGAGCGTTCTCGTAGTCCGCCGAGAGTACTCGGAATTTATGCTTTTGCTTCCAGCAGCACGTGCGTTTTCGTGTACCGCCGAGCGTCCTTGGTACTCTATACTCCGAAGCACGAGCGTTCTCGTGTACCCGCCGAGCGTGCTCAGCTCCAGATAACGGTCTTCGTACACGGGCATTCTCGTGTACCCTGCAAGACATTCTCACCGCGCCTTCTTATACGAGCGTTCTCATATACCCGCCGAGCGTACTCGGCCCCCAGATACCAAATCTCCGTGCACGGGCATTCCCACGCACCCACCGAACACAACCGCCAATACGAGCGTTCTCGTATTCCCGCCGAGCGTCCTCGGCTCCAAATCTTTCTAACACGAGCGTTCTCGTGTAGCCGCCGAGCGTACTCGACTACCGATCCGAATCTTTCCAAACACAAGTGTTCTCGTGTATCCGCCGAGCGTACTCGGCTTCCGATCCGAATCTCGTAAAAACCCACACGCGCTTATATCACTATACTCCGACATTTAAATCAAACACCATTCGGCAGGCAGACCGCGTCAACCAATCCGCGCCACCGAACGTGACCCGTATTGATAAATTATCGAACGGACTCGCGACGCATTTACGAACGCGCCCGCCGACAGGCGCTCCGTCGTACCAACCGCTACGAGTCGCTCTTACGCGCTAGCGCTAACACTTCACTGCTCGCACAAGACGCTTCTCGTCACATTTATACGAATCATACATCGCATCTATACAAATCGTACACTGCAATTATGCAAAGTCTCGTCCGGATGGATGAATAATTGTAGTAGCGCTCTCCACTGTGCTATCCTCAACAGAATTTTAGGGCGGTATTCATAGTCCGTTCTTATATTCAAGATCGTCTTAAGCACGAACTTATATTCGCTCTCTTCGTCAGACACAATCTATGTGTGACGAAGAAAGCGAATATAAGTCCGTGCTTAAGACGATTTTAAATATAAGAACGGACTATGAATACCGCCCTTAAAGCTAGGGAAAAAATTTGAATCGAGCGCCGCCTGCCTACACTCAGGCGCGGCTATCTGCACCTACCACCAGTGCTGCCAGAAACGAGCGGCAGCATCACACAAATACAACCGAGAACCGATGACGTCACCCTATCCGTGTGAGCTCGACCCGGTCGACCAATGGAAGAGAACGCACGTCTCCCTTCCACCGAGCCGACGCAACAGATGATAAATGCTAAGAAGTAAGTGTTTCTAAGGCAAGTGGCTGGAATATGAAAAATCCCGTGTTCGAGATTTGCTTCTCGCAACTTTCTTTTCTTTTTTCCGCATTTGTTTCTAACAGTGTAAATTATCAAATAATCTTTTTTTTGCTTAAAAAATAATAGTTTATATTTATTAATAATATTCGCATATGTTAAAATTAACAAATTTTGAAATAATTCAGATTTGCTATTGTCAATAGAAAAATGAAATTATTTTGCAATATTGTAACAAAGTGTAAATTTAACATATGCTATGTTCTTGCCACTCGTCTTATTCGTTTAGCCGTGCTTGCTTTGACATTTATGTCTATCGACTCGAAAGATTTTACATACCTGTAAAACTTTTAATTATTTCCCAACTTACAATTAGTCACTCGCGTCCTGATATTTTTTCTCCCGTTCAATAATTTTCTATTCGTACATTCGGAGAATCCGAATAGTGACATCAATAATGTACTTAATTTTCGTACACTCTAGTATCTCAATCCGAGATCGGTGTACATTTTAACGTCTCAAATGTAGACGAATTATTTCTATATGAAAAATAATTAAAATTTTCACACCAACAATCTATGATATATGCTCCATATGCCATATTATATTTTATTCCATTTTCAATCATTTATTTTAAACTACTGCATATTAGCAAAAGTTACTGTACTATGGAGATTAGTGGAGGAGACGGTAACATATAATATAAATGCAGTCAGATTTATTGTACTCTTGTTAGTATTATTAAAATATTGTAAAAATAATGTATTATATTAGAGTTTATTAGTAATTATAATAGTATTATTAATAGTGGTCTTCCACACCACCTTCGAGGTTCCACTAACGGCGCGTTAGGTTTTTTTAGTTGACCTTCGCCAAAAGCCCTATTATACCACATTTCATTATTCTTTCTACATTTTTTTTATACATATGTGATGTCATTTGCAGACATGTTAGTAACATTTTATTTATCTATAAATATGTGACGGGATAGAGAGTTAGCACGAGATAATTGATTTTATTTTAAATTTTATTTAATATACAGGGTGTCCCATTATAAAACATCCACGCAAATTACTCCGAAGATAAGGGTGATAGCAAAAAATGACCTTAACAAACGTTGTAGGATTAAAAGAGGGCCAACTGAGGGTGACCTTGACTTTGACCTCGCAGTTGATTTTCAAGGTTATTTGAAGGTCAGAGTAATTTTTTTAAATGGAAACCCCTATTTTTGATTCCAAAATCTAATAGCTGGTGTCAAGAGCTTTTCAAAACACTATAATAAAGTTATTTTTTATTAAGTACTTTTCGAGTTATGAGGCTTGTAAATTATAGTATTTTGACATAAAATACAAAATATCTTGTAAAACATTCAATTTTTGGGAATTTTACCTTAATACTTTTATGCATAAAATAATGAGACGAATCAATTGGTATAAAGAAAACACATTGGTTTTAAAAAAAAGTATGCAGTTGCAAATTACATATTTTTTTTTTAAGCAACTGTGTTTTCTTTATACCAATTGATTCGTCTCATTATTTTATGCATAAAAGTATTAAGGTAAGATTCCCAAAAATTGAATGTTTTACAAGATATTTTGTATTTTATGTCAAAATACTATAATTTACAAGCCTCATAACTCGAAAAGTACTTAATAAAAAATAACTTTATTATAGTGTTTTGAAAAGCTCTTGACACCAGCTATTAGATTTTGGAATCAAAAATAGGGGTTTCCATTTAAAAAAATTACTCTGACCTTCAAATAACCTTGAAAATCAACTGCGAGGTCAAAGTCAAGGTCACCCTCAGTTGGCCCTTTTTTAATCCTACAACGTTTGTTAAGGTCATTTTTTGCTATCACCCTTATCTTCGGAGTAATTTGCGTGGATGTTTTATAATGGGACACCCTGTATATGTAGAATAAATCTTAATATAAAATTATCACAATATGACTAGTCAATATATTATTACAATGTTATCACATAAATTAGATTAAAAAAATTATTATTAATAATAATAATAAATCAATAATAAAAAATATAAAATAAAAATATAAATAAAAAATAATAAAAATATAAATAAAAAATAGAAAAAAGATATTAAAAAATAAAAGTTTTATTGTTAAAAAAATAAAATTAATATTAATATTAAATTAATATATAAAATTATTTGTATATCTATTTAATATCTTATTTATTTATATAATATTTTTTTATTATAATAGGGCCTTTTCCGCCCTGGCCAACCTTTCTGTCCCCACCTCTGCCACCCCATCCACCTCTGCCATCCCATCCACCTCTGCCGCTCCATCCACTTCTGCCTCCTCATCCACCTCTGCCTCTCCATTCATTTCTTCCACCTCGCTGGTGATACCAACGAGCGCGAGACTTTCCGCCTCCTCTTCTTTTTTCTAAAAAATAAGCATATTTATAGATAAGTACTGGGAGGGTCTCAACTGCCTACATTCCCATTTGCCAACAGCTTCGTTTGCCCACAACATTTTGCCGACAGCTTCAATTGCCGACATTCCCGATTGCCTACAGAGCGATTGCCTACAAGCATTATTGCGCACATTTAAAAATTAAAAATACAAACGTACGTTTGCACACAAGACATTATTGCACACATACACATTGCACACATGACATTATTGCGCACATACACATTGCACACATGACATTATTGCGCACATACACATTGCGTTTTGTGTAGAAACTCGTAAACCCATGTTGAACCTCGCTTTGTTTGAAATTTCACGCGTAGGCGGCGGAGGACTTCGCCCCTACGGGGCGAAGCCTCTCCCCCGCGTAAAACAAATAACAAATCCTACTCAGGTTATACCTAACAAGGTAAACCTAACAAGGTTAACCAAGGTTCACAAACAAAGTTGTAAACCCATGTTGAACCTCGTTTCGCATGGAAAGAATATGCGCAATAATATTATGTGTGCAATGTGTATGTGCGCAATAATGTCATTTGTGCAATGTGTATGTGTGCAATAATGTCTTGTGTGAAACGTACGTTTGTATTTTTAATTTTTAAATGTGCGCAATAATATTATGTGTGCAATGTGTATGTGCGCAATAATGTCATGTGTGCAATGTGTATGTGCGCAATAATGTCATGTGTGCAATGTGTATGTGCGCAATAATATCATGTGTGCAATGTGTATGTGTGCAATAATGTCTTGTGTGCAAACGTACGTTTGTATTTTTAATTTTTAAATGTGCGCAATAATGCTTGTAGGCAATCGCTCTGTAGGCAATCGGGAATGTCGGCAATTGAAGCTGTCGGCAAAATGTTGTGGGCAAACAAAGCTGTTGGCAAATGGGAATGTAGGCAGTTGAACCCCTCTCTAAGTACTATATTAAATAAAACAATCACGCATATAAATTAATTATTTAGTTACAAAAAATAAAAGATAAAAATAATTTACCACTTGTTTGTTCCTCCGGCTGTTGCTGCTCTTGTTGGATGTTTTCTATGTTTTTATTTGTATTTTGCTATTTGTATTTATAAATCAGTAGAGTTTCTAACCACAGTTTGTAAACACTTTCTAAAACCTAAGTTTTTAAAAAACGTATGCAATAATATTCAATTTTCTGACAAAAATAATCAAAAATCTTTAAATGAAATAAATTTAGGATTAGAATGCGAAGAATACCTCGACGAACTGACAAAGAACGGATACTTACAAGGAAAGGGACCCAAGTGTCCCCCTTCGATTTTGACGAGCTTTAAATATGTTGTAAAGTAGCTCAAAATAAGAGACACGTATTTTTTTTTATGTGCTTTCTTACACGTTTAGGGTTGAAACAACCCCTACAAGCTAAAACGGTTTTTTTGGTTTTGACTGAATATCGTCAAAACTGTAAGAGATATCAAAAAAATGTTTCGAATAAAAGTTGCATGGTCTTTTATGAGCTTTATAACCGCGTATATATATAGCTCGATTTTTAAAAAATTTTATATTTTTTAATTTACTCTCACCCCTTCTTATTATTTTTACAAATTTCAAAATTTTTGTTATGACAAAAGTTGTAGCATTTTTTACGCTGAATACAACCATATATGATTTTATTATGTTTCGAAATCGCATCTTTCAGAAATGAGCTGTTAATGTCGCACTATATGCGTCGCGCTGCGATATATGCATATATATGCATAACGCATCGTTTGTGCCGCTTGTGTAATTGATGTTTGTCGCGCATGTGTAATTGATAAGATGAGTAAAATTAGAAATAAAGATTAGCATGTTATGAAGTATTCGGAAAAATGTTCTGATCAAAGAACAAAGTTCACTAAAGTTGTTGCCAAGGCATCTCCTCTATATTACACTTTTATAGTTATACTAGAACAATACAAGCGCGCGCTGCGCCCGTGCACTTATTATAATAATTTAATAATTATGAAATCTAAATATTTTAATAAAATTTTTAAAATTTTAAATAACCGTCAAAATAATCTTTGCTCTTAAACTATCAAACTGTCAGAATAATCGAGATAACCAATCAGCGTCGCGGATAAGCGTCAACAATACTTTTGATACATTCGAGTATCGATTTTTCATCCCTTTTTTAAGAGTGGATTATATCGAAAGAGAAATAAATAAATAAAAATCTTACAATTAAAATGCAATTTATTGTTTTTCAATGGTAATGCAAAAAAATCCAATTAATTTCAAGTTTTTCTATTAATCAATACTAGAAACATTTGTTTGTTTATTATTTTATTTCTTTTATAATAATATATGTCGAAACAATTACAACTTTACCTTCAACAATAACATACTACATATATTGAATATAATACATATATTAACATATATTAAAAACAGATGAATTTATGGAACAAACGTATCACAAAGGTGATGTTCGTGAAAAAAGTGATTTATACAAAGTGACTTTTTGCACCATGCGCAAGTAATTATTGCAGGTGCGCCACAAATATCGCATGTTGGTTTTGACTGTTTATGGAAACAAAATTCCACTGGTGTTTCGCATTCTTCGGGCTTATTTATTACGTACCCGCTTTTATACCATGCGTATTTCAATAAATTTCTGAATCTTGGCGATGAAAATTGAGTCAATGACTGTAATTTTAAAATGGTGTTTCTTGCATGCAGATTGACTTCCAGACCTAAAAGCATTACAGTATCAGAAAAGTGTCTAATAAAATTCTTCCACAAACGAAAACCATATACATCCAATGGTTGTATTTTTCCTGTTGTTCCAGCTGGTATAGTCAACAAAATAATATCTTCTGTGGATTCTGGTTTAGATTCTTGAATAATATTTGGACAATGACCAAAGCTTAGTCCATGAATCTAGTAGTAAAACAGATTTTAGACCTACATTTGGAAAAAGTACGTCTTGCAACCAAATTTTAAAATGATGCACTGTTAATTTTCCGGATTTCGAAGCCGTAACAAAAATATTAGGTGCCTTAAACATTGTTTCTTGCACTCTGGGACCAAATGTTCTACTAACTTCTTTCAGTACAATAAAAAGAGGCGATAATAATCTACCATCGGCTGAAACAGTAGGTTGTATAGTATAGCTATGCGTAGTTGCCGATACGGATTGTACTGCAGATTCAATCTTTTTTGTTCCTTTATATGCCAATGTACGACCGGCATGAAGTTCTAATTGGAATCCGCTTTGATCACTGTTGTAAATATTTTCAACTCCATATTCTATTATTTGATATTTAACGTTTTCAATAAATGTGTTACATTTTTCTTCAAAATTGATGTTAGACAATATAGATGTTTTTCTTATAAATTTTGTTATTTTACGAGATACAATATTATGTATTATTTTAAATTTTCGTATCCATCGCGATAAAGCTGTAAATTCTGGTACATTTAAATTTTCCTGTGCCCGAATAGCCCATCGAGCTAAATCAGCGTCGTGAACAATAATTCTATTTTCAAGAGCTGTATGAAAATTATTTAATGTATATTCCGAAATTTGTTTTAATTTTTCGAATCTACTGCCACCTTGATTCACTTGAATTTCCCATTGTCGTAATTGACGTAATGAATATACTTTCCGAAATCTTTGTTTTACTCCTTCTAATGTTCTTGGCCTTGTTGTACTGCTTTTCCAAAATTCGACTGCATTTTTTTTATATTCATACGGAATACGTCCATCTGTAGTACATATAACTTTAGGATTTGCGTCCATAGCTCACCTTCTTCCTCTTTATCTCCTAGTTCGAATTGCTCTGCTGTTGGAATATCGTTATCGTTTTCATAATCTGAAGATTCTTCTACTTCCATTTTGTATCTCTCATCGCGCATTTCTTTCAGCATAGATTCTATTTTATGTGCCATTTCTCGTTCTTCAGATGTTATCGGACTTGTTGATAGATTAAGGGCCGAAAAAGTTACGTATACTAACATTATTATGTTAAATGGATTTAATTGAACCATTCTGAAAAATATAACAATTAAATATTTCTCCTTATTTGTGTACAAAAAAATAATACTTACTTTATAGTGAATTTGCTGTTCTTTGTTTGATGCTGTTTTATATATTGTTTTTTTGTAATCACTAACAAGCGCACAACTTTAAAGCGTAATATGCACTGACGGGATATGACAACGCGCTGCGCTATAAATGTACTCGAAATGCGACTATAAAAGTGTAATATAGAGGAGATGCCTTGGCAACAACTTTACTTTGTTCTTTGATCAGAACATTTTTCCGAATACTTCATAACATGCTAATCTTTATTTCTAATTTTATTCGTCTTATCAATTACACATGCGCAACAAACATCGATTACACAAGCGGCACAAACGATGCGTTATGCATATATATGCATATATCGCAGCGCGACGCATATAGTGCGACATTGACAGCTCATTTCTGAAAGATGCGATTTCGAAACATAATAAAATCATATATGGTTGTATTCAGCGTAAAAAATGCTACAACTTTTGTCATAACAAAAATTTTGAAATTTGTAAAAATAATAAGAAAAGGTGAGGGTAAATTAAAAAATATAAAATTTTTTAAAAATCGAGCTACGCGGTTATAAAGCTCATAAAAGACCATGCAACTTTTATTCGAAACATTTTTTGATATCTCTTACAGTTTTGACGATATTCAGTCAAAACCAAAAAAACCCTTTTAGCTTGTAGGGGTTGTTTCAACCCTAAACGTACGAGAAAGCACATAAAAAAAAAATACGTGTCTCTTATTTTGAGCTACTTTACAACATATTTAAAGCTCGTCAAAGTCGGAGGGGGACACTTGGGTCCCTTTCCTTGTTAGACATAGTTGCAAATGTTTGAGAAAATTGTTTGCAATTTTATGTGACAGCTGCCGAGGAAATTAATAAAAGATTACCAATTAATGACAAATTTTTGTCAAAATTGAAAGTTTTTGATTCAGACGTTGTTTTATTTGATTTTGACAGAGAAACATCATTCAATGACGTTTTTTTATCGTTCAAACTCTCGGTGGTTTTGACGAAAATGGTTTAAAAAAAGAATGGTTTATTGTACATCTCAATTTTACAGAAACAGAAAAAACAAATCTTAAAAAATTAAGTTTTGATGACATGTGGAAACAGATTTTACAAAGTAAAAGCTCCAGAGATCTTGTAAAATATCCAAATCTTAAATCCCTTATAAATTCTATTAGATCACTTCCAAATTTTAATGCCGATCCAGAAAAAATATTTTCAATTTTATCAGACATAAAAACGAAAAAACAAAATAGCCTTTTATCCGTCTCTGTAAATGCCATTTGCGTTTTAAAATCAGCTTTCAACGCAAGACAAGAATCTATTTTAGAGATGGAGATTAATGAAAAACATTTGTCTCTCATGTCATCGAATAAATTATATTCTACATGTCCTAAAAAACATAAAAGTTGTCTTAATCTACATGCTGCAGACGTTGATGATATAGCTGGTCCCTCAATATCTAATGATACGCAATAATAATGTTACAAATAAATAGTATTTTTTATATAACACAAAAAAGTAACTGCTAATTTTATTACAGAGGTGTAATAAGTTATTTGTCTGCAAATGACATCACTTGTAAATGACAAGCGTAAAAAGAGTATCTTGTCTGCAAATGACACCACACTTGTAAATGACAAGAATAAAAAGAGTATCTTGTCTGCAAATGACATCACATATGTATAAAAAAAATATAGAAAGAATAATGAAATGTGGTATAATAGGGCTTCTGGCGAAGGTCCACTAAAAAAACCTAACGCGCCGTTAGTGGAACCTCGAAGGTGGTGTGGAAGACCACTATTAATAATACTATTATAATTACTAATAAACTCTAATAATACATTATTTTTACAATATTTTAATAATACTAACAAGAGTACAATAAATCTGACTGCATTTATATTATATGTTACCGTCTCCTCCACTAATCTCCATAGTACAGTAACTTTTGCTAATATGCAGTAGTTTAAAATAAATGATTGAAAATGGAATAAAATATAATATGGCATATGGAGCATATATCATAGATTGTTGGTGTGAAAATTTTAATTATTTTTCATATAGAAATAATTCGTCTACATTTGAGACGTTAAAATGTACACCGATCTCGGATTGAGATACTAGAGTGTACGAAAATTAAGTACATTATTGATGTCACTATTCGGATTCTCCGAATGTACGAATAGAAAATTATTGAACGGGAGAAAAAATATCAGGACGCGAGTGACTAATTGTAAGTTGGGAAATAATTAAAAGTTTTACAGGTATGTAAAATCTTTCGAGTCGATAGACATAAATGTCAAAGCAAGCACGGCTAAACGAATAAGACGAGTGGCAAGAACATAGCATATGTTAAATTTACACTTTGTTACAATATTGCAAAATAATTTCATTTTTCTATTGACAATAGCAAATCTGAATTATTTCAAAATTTGTTAATTTTAACATATGCGAATATTATTAATAAATATAAACTATTATTTTTTAAGCAAAAAAAAGATTATTTGATAATTTACACTGTTAGAAACAAATGCGGAAAAAAGAAAAGAAAGTTGCGAGAAGCAAATCTCGAACACGGGATTTTTCATATTCCAGCCACTTGCCTTAGAAACACTTACTTCTTAGCATTTATCGTCTGTTGCGTCGGCTCGGTGGAAGGGAGACGTGCGTTCTCTTCCATTGGTCGACCGGGTCGAGCTCACACGGATAGGGTGACGTCATCGATTCTCGGTTGTATTTGTGTGATGCTGCCGCTCGTTTCTGGCAGCACTGCCTACCACCTTCATTGTTTTTTTCTGTTGTGCATATCCTCAACACGTGTCCGTTTTTTAGTCTGCACTTAGTGATTTTTTTTAGCATTCTCAGGAATGGGCAAGTCTTCTCATAAATCCAGAAAGCGAAGAAGATTATCATCTTCGGATCGTCTGACCGATTTGGAAACTCAGATGTCTTGATTGATTGACATGCTTCCGCATAGTGAGGTTAGGGTACATGACCGCCCGTCCCGTTCACCACCGGGATCAGTGTCTGCCCTTCAGGAGGATATAGAGTCTTGTATCGAGTCAGTTTCTACTTCCCACAACAAATCTGACTCGATTTCGACTTGAGTACCCCCTGCGAGTCTGGAGGGGCCAACAGACCTAGAACCATCAGGTGTGTTTGATATTGCTGGTTTTGCATTTGAATAATGCAGGCGGCATGACGACACTACCTTTTTCCTCCTAAACTCACTGGGAATATTGATACATTTTGCAGCAATAAACGAGAGAATGGAAGGTGAGCATACTTCATTCTGTGGCAGACCAAAAGAGGTTACTTTTGTCGAAGGCCTCCTAACGGCAACTGCCGTCTCAGAAGACGACTCTCTTGCCAAACACCTTTCTGGTCCAGACCTAGAGGGGGAGGAGACACCATCGTGGAATGACTTGGTAACCTCAAAGTGGCGTGAACTAACACGCAAGGGCCTCACGTCGGATCAGCGTGAGCTGTTAAATAAAAAGTATGCTCCCCAGGAGTTAGTAGCCTTTCTCAAGGCCCCCACTCTTAATCAAGAGTGCAAACTCTTGAAACTGACTCTTAAAAATAATCTCACGGTCAGGAGAGACGACTACGCCAGAAAAATCCAGGATCAAGCAGGCGTAGCCTTATGCGTTTTGGGTGAAGCCATATCGAATTTCCTGCAATCGGAAATTCAGAACTCTCTGACCTCGGGAGCGCGTGCAGCGGTCGTCAAGGTCAATAAGGGAGCTAAAATTCCTGCTGATCTTTTTTACCGCATCTCTCTAAATAGGAGAGCTCTAATCACTCCTGCCCTCAATTTAAACGCAAAGAATACGGCGAATGCTATTCCGGTGGATGATTTATTATTCGGGGCCTCTTTTGGCAAATCAATCAAAAGAACAGCTTCTATAAAGAACTCTTCAAAGGACATCGTGAAACCTTCGTTTCCAATAACCAGAAGAGTTTAACAACCGATTAAACAACCAATCCAGGTTGCCTCTGGTTCCTCGGGAAACGCCCGAGCCCTTGTGCGACAATCGAGACCGGCACCGAGAGGAACAGGGGCATCGAACAGCCACCGCCGACCATATTATCGCCCCAGATCCCGTTCGAGGAGGCGATAGAGGAAGAGGTAAATATCGGTGGCAGATTAGCCGATTTTCTTTTTAAATGGAGGTAAATCACGGTTAATCCGGTTATCCTGGAGACCATTGCGGGCTATAGGCTACCTTTTGTCCAACATCCACCTTCTCAAATCAAAGATCCACCGAACAAATTGTCAAACTTAAAAAAACAGATTTGTTCTCAGGAGATCTCTAGATTCCTCGTTATACGAGCGATTGAGCGGGTATCTGACTGCGAGAATCAATTCTTATCACCTTATTTTGTTATTCAAAAACAGTCAGGAGGATGGAGATTCATTCTAAATTTGAAGTGACTCAATAAATTTATTATCGCGACGCACTTCAAACTGGAGGATTGGAAGACGGTTATTCAGCTCATCTCTTCGAACGACTACCTTGCCTTAATCGACCTTTTTTTTGTGCGAGAGGGGCAAGGAAAAAAACGTTCCTCGTTTTCATCACTGTTTTCTTTATCAGGCGGATCATTTCTATCGTCTAACAATATAATGTTATCGTCTATTTGCTCTTTTATTAAATCGTCTTGATCGGTAATTCGACGTCGTGCTGTCCGATTTCTTGTTAGTATTTTGTCATGTGTAGGTGGACTGTGAATTAATGCTCTCTCTATTATTTGTTGATTTGGTTCATCTAATTCTTCTTGGGTAAATGGTATCGAGTCTGTATTATTTTTAATTACATTTTCGTTTTCTTCCTCGTTTTCTTTACCACTTCCCGGGGGTGGGGAATCTTCCAAAGACATTCTCTGGCGTGCAATGTGAATTCCTAACGAGAAACCCACTGCCAGAGGGTAGTGTTGGATTCATCTGGGGGGTGTGGTCTGCGACTCCACACACGCCCCCAGACGCCTACCAACTAAACCCCACCCCCGTTGCTTTGCAGTCCGCAGCTATGTTGGGGGGAGGCTGGGCACCACCAACGCATACATCCAACCATCTCCCCCGGTGGCCGGTTTCCCGGCGTAAATCTGTATTGTGGGGAGAACAAGTGTTTTCCCCCAACCCTCTAACGCTTTTTCGCTCCGTGCCCAAAGGCCCGGGGATCCACACTGCGGGCGGCCCGCGTCCGTACGCCGCGCCTTAACTGCCCGCAGGGGATCAGTTCTTCGGGTCGGTCAAAAAGGCCGACCCGAGGATCTCTCTCCCAGGCCCGTCTATTGCCCAACCTAGGTCGGGCCGGACCTGGGCGGACATAAACCATTTTAGGCTTTCACTTCCTCCGGACTTAAAGGCGGGGAGCGCATGGCGCTTCAATCCCGCCGTCCGGAGGAGGGAGCCACTCTTAAAAGGAGCGGGGGTGCGGGACAGGGGCAAGCCCCCACCCTTCCCTCGCTCGTCTCCTCAGTGGGGGGCACAATTTCTCCACATAATTGTTTGCCTGTCGAGGGGGAGCCGACGGAACTCCGTCTGATACTCCCCCCCCCCCCCCCAGGCAGGGTAATCCCTTTTTGTGCTCCACTTTCTCCGGGCACAGCTGCGGGGCGCGCATGGCGCGAAAATCCCGCCACCCGGAGGAGGGAGCCTCTCTTAAGTACCGGGGATGGAAGGCCGGGAACATTCCTGGCCCCCCTTCCTGCAACCCCGTGTTATTTATTACGGAGTATTCTTCTCCGGGTTTTTTTTATCGTGGTTTTCCTTCCACTAGGACGGCTGCCCACCCAGGGCTAACGAGCCCGTCCTGCTCGGATGCCTTAATCAACCTAGAGGATGCTTATCTTACTTTACCTATTCATTAAGATGATAGGAAATATTTACGTTTTCGTTTTCAGGGCCAGCTCTACCAATTTAGAGTTCTCCCTTTTGGCCTGGCATCAGCGCTTTATATTTTTACAAAGATTATGAAACCGGTCTTATATTATCTTAGACAAAAGGGTTTTTTCTCTGTAGTTTACTTAAATGATTTTCTTATTGAACACTCCTATGATCAATGTGTGGATAACATTAATTTAACAATAAATCTTTTATCTTCTCTAGGCTTTATAATTGTAAAAGTGTCCTTACTCCATCAAGTTTCTGTCGTTTTTTGGGTTTTATCTTCGACACAGAAAATTTGGCCATTACTATCCCGTCTGACAGAAGAGAGAGGTTACGTCACATGACTCTCACTATGCTGAACAAGAGACGGTGCAAGATTCGCCATTTAACAAGTTATATTGGTTCCATCATCTCAGTCTGCCCGGCAGTCCAATATGGAATGTTACACACCAACGCCCGTATTCTGAGCTCACATTTATCGTTAAATGTACCTCTAAATGTTCCATAGATGAAGCCATAGATAAATGTGACGGTATTCTCAGTGCACATTTAGAGACACTTTTAGAGACGGTCAGCCATTTTTAGATACGATCAGTCTTAAAGAGGCCTTTTTAAGTCAAAATCCTATTCTGAACCACATTTATCGCACATTTATACGTATTTGATAAATGTGCCGCTAAATGTGCACCTAGGCACATTTAAGGTGCGATTTCACGTAGCTATGCATAGCCAGATATTTCCCCCACTCCATCGACATTTTGTCCCACCAGTCGAATTACACTCATAGCCAGATACGACCCTGATAGTTCGAATAATCGATCTATGGGATACGTATCTGAATTCGTTAATTTAAAAAAGAGGTGCGAGTGATTGAGAAATGGAGAAAGAAAATTACGAAGATTCTAGCGAGGTTAGTAAATATAAATAATATATTTCTTTCTTTCTAATATTATTAACTGAAAGTGCACCGCGAGAAGGGCGTTTTTCATAACATCATTTGAAATAGCACGTGTGTGGGCCATGTGCGTGTTATAAAAATTTAATTCAATTTTTTCTTATTATTTATTATTTTAGATATCACAATGCTACACGTGCGGGGTCTGTGAAACTATTTGTAATGTAGACGACATCCAGATCCATGACTGTGTACAAGATTACAGCGAAATCGTCACCGACGAAAACCTATATTTTTTCCCAAGAGACAGTAAGTATAATAACTGGATAATAAAAAGTTTGACGAAATTGGTGTGCAAATTCAAATCTTATTTCAATTGCTATCTTTATTTGTATTTACAGAAGACGGAAATATTGTACGGCGCAGCTTGGTCAATAGGGTCGAGCAGACAGTGATAGAGAGTACGCTGTGCAGCGGAAGTGTCACCAATGAAGGTGACAAAGACAACGCCTGGAATTCTAAAATTCGTCTGGAGAAGCAGCTTATTGGTGAAGTTCGTCAGAGACCGCCCCTTTGGAATTTCAAGCTTCCTCTCGCAGAGCGAGGCATTCGGATCAAAGAAAGACTGTGGCAAGAAGTTTCAGTCAAACTTGGTATATTATAATATCTTTTACATAATAATAGGCATTATTGTTTAACATTATTAATCGCATGTTTTAATTGAATATATTTTTTTCTATAAGCACATTGTCAGCTAAAGAGCTCAAAAAGAAATGGAAATCTCTGTGTGATTTTATCTTTTATCATATTTTTTATATGAATATACAAGTTTATAAGTTTATACAAATTTTAAATTGATAATTTTAAATTGATTATATAATATTAATTATGCGCAATATTAATAAAAATAAACACATTACAATCAATCTATATGATAAATGTCACTATACTAAAACGTTTTTTTTTTTTTTTTAATATAAAAATATTCGCTGACGAACACAGTGTTTTACTTTAACGACCCTCTTGCCACGCTACTGCTCCTTCGTTGTTAAAGTAATTGCAAAATTCATCTCGAATTGCTATGCACCTGCGAGCACTTGTGTTCGATCCGCATCGAATTACATCTGAAACGGTACGTTTGTATACGCGGAATAACTCGCCGGAGTCAGGAGTTCGGTCGGTTGGGGGCACGTAAAAGAATGCTCGGTGTAATAAAATAAAATAATTAAATAAAATAAAATAATGTTTATTTCGTAAATGCTAAAATCAAATATATACAGCCGTGTGGATACGGAACGTTTAGTATGTTTGTTCGAACGCGTATTATAAATTATAGTGGTGGTGCGAATGCGGTGTAACGGCGGTCGTACAGTGACGAAAAAGCGTCAGCGCAAGTGCGGGCGCCGCAGTTGTCTCTAGACGACTGCGAGCGCGTGGATCGATACGTTCAAGCGGCGTCGATGATTGATCGACTGATCGATAGCTCGGGCGCGTGCGCGGTGACTTGATGATCGCTGTCGATTCGATTGTTCGCGATTGCCTGCCGGATATAAGGACCCGATTTGAAGGGATGAAGACAGGAGCGAGGACGCGCGTATTGCCCGCGCGGTGCAATGACCGGTGATCTGACATGGAGCCGAGTATTCCCGGCAGTATACGAGTATGCCCGTATATAAGAACGAAGCCGAGTGCGCTCGGTAATATACGAGTATGCTCGTATTTAGGAAACGAAACCGAGTATGCTCGGTTATTATACGAGTGCGCTCGTATGCGAGGAAACAAAACCGAGTATGCTCGGTAATATACGAGTACGCTCGTATGCGAGGATCGAGGCCGAGTACTTTCGGTGACGTGCGAGTATGCTCGCACAGAGGAACGGAGGACGGTTTCTGGTGGCCGAGTATGCTCGGCAGGAATACGAGTATTCTCGTATCGAGATCTAGAGCCGAGTATGCTCGGCGAGGATACGGGTGTTCCCGTAACGTGTGGAAGCGGTTCCTGGAGCCGAGTATGCTCGGTCGGTGCACGAGTATGCTCGTGCTCGTGGGGCTACTGGTCATAGACTTCGAGTATTCTCGAAGGATTACGAGTGCTCTCGCAATAGGATGTTCACTGGCGAGCAGTGTACAGGATCTGGTCAAAAGGCGTACAGCCGGGCCTCTTTTATACCCGGCTGTCGCCCGACTGGCGAAGGATCGGCAAGCATCGGCGGTTTAGCCGGCGGACCCCCACCTGGTAAATTTTGAAACGGTCGGGTGTGGGGGACCGTCCGGCGATTGACCGTCGGTGTTTATGATTCTTTTATCGGCGCTCGATGCGCCCTTTTTGGCTATGAACGATGTTCGGTCCATAGCCGTGACGATGCATGCTGCATCGTTACATATCTGTAAATGCGCATCCAGTCTCCATGATCCTTCGCCAAGAACCTGGCCTAAACCCATTTGGGCCATTCGGAGCATCTTCGTCGACCAAACCTGCAGACACATATGTTTTGTCTATGTCGCTTTTTCGGAGCCAGTTGTGTAGACAAACTGTTGCTTGAACCATTGACTTCACATTTTCTGGGTTAGCAATTATCGGCCTTCGATATATTTGCCACTGACTTGCTAATATACCGAATGTATTCTCAATCATCCTCCTGGCTCGACTTAAGCAATAATTGTACACATCTTGCTGTGGCGTGAGTCCATTCCTATCTGGATAAGGGCTTAGCAGGTATGATTTGAGAGGGAAAGCTTCGTCTCCAACAAGGCAGTACGGCAGTACTCGTCCTCCTTCAACAGCTGTTGGCTTTGGCACATTTATGCAGTCTTCATCAAATTTATTGCCAATCGTGCTGGCTTGAAAAATACCACCATCGCTTTGTCGTCCGTAAGCCCCGATGTCAACATAACGAAAGATATATTTCGCATCGCAAATTGCCAACAATACTATACTATGAGCACTTTTATAGTTGTAGTAAGTCGAACCAGCATTATTAGGACACTGAAACATTAGAAATTATTGTTAGTACCGCAATGTATGTCCTTCTCTGTTGTGCATTATCTATTTTCCAATAATTGTACTATTAAAGCTGAACAAATAACACGAAAATAACTATTAACATATGTATATACGTACTTGAATCACAACATGCTTGCCATTTATGGCTCCTATGCAGTGAACGAAATCTCTCAACTCTTGAAAGTCCTGTGCAAGTTCTATCCACTCTTTTTCGGATAATACCGGCGGTAGAACTAAAGGGCACAAGCAGTCCCAAATTGCGGTACATGTTTCATGTATAATATTGCATACTGTCATCTTCCCCATGAGATATTAGAACGTCATGGATATCATGGAGTCATCAGAAGCCAGATATCTGAAATATTTAAAAGGCATATATATAGACAAAGTCCATTGTTGAGATAACAACAACTTTTGCCATCATTTCGTTTATTTTATATCCCGGTAAAGTAAACATGAACTTACCTCAAAGTTACTGCCAAACGTTCCGATGGCGTTATAGCCTCTCTGATAAAGTCTTGTTTTTGCAATCGGGGGCCAACAATAGACAATAAATCTTCCAACTGCGTTGCAGACATTCTAAAATAGTTATGAAAACGGATGTCTTCCAATTGCAACTTTGGCAATGATGTGTGAAAGAAACTGTGATCGGAGCGATTTTGGAAGAGCGGTGCTATCCAGTGCTGTTTTTTTTTTTGTACTTCCTTTTAACTCCATTGTTCTTTTTTTTTTTTTAAATTGCAAGTACTGCAGCTACGCGTCGTCGCCTAACCTCTTCCGCCACCACTTGTAAAACTGCATTTCCGCATATTTCTCCTAATTGCTCGTCGCTTAAGTGGTTTGAATCGCCCTCCATTCCAAGTAGTAAAATGCCACAAAATCACTTTTATATTTTTCACAAAGTTTTAAAATAAAAGTATCTCTGAAATTCTCTCACAATACACAAACTTTATACATTTACAACTGAATAGCTGAATATGTTGTGGCGGCCCACTTGTCCAATTCCCCAGACGGGGAAATACGCAGATGGCGACAGCGGTCGACATTGCATGGAGACTCTTCTATAGCATACTTGTTCAAAGTCTCAGCCAACAAGAACACACATTCCCAAAGATTCCCAAAAAAAGTATAGTTAGTTTCCGATCCCAGTAATTTTAAGTTCCTCTCGTTTTTCTGTGACCATAAGTTGGTCGCGGCTAGATTTTGTATTTTTGCAATAAACTTATTGTTAGAGTTAATAAAGTGACCGGAATTATTGCTGTCCTAAACTTCGGCGTTACAAATCGCGCCCCAGAGTAACACGAGACTCGAAGGGCGTATCGGCGAGAACGCGCACGTGGCCTGAACGCCATAAGTGGTGACCCCGACGTGATCGCCGGTAACATCTTCTTCGCGAAGTGACCTTTAGTGGACAGAGTGCCATCCAACAGGATGCCAGTGAACCGTTCGCCAGACAGGTCGAACGACACTTTTAACGTGCCGGAGACGGAGGACTTGCAAGGCCCGCGCGATAGCGGAACGCCGGGCTCGCGGATCAACCCCGCGAGAGGAGGCATGGCGATCGAGGCGAGCACCGTGCGGCTACCACCTTTCTGGAAAGAGAATCCGCAGCTATGGTTCGTGCAGGTGGAGGCCGCGTTTGCTATTCATCGGATTACAAGCGACGAAACCAGGTTTCGCTACGTAATATTATTTTAGACCCGGCTATTCTTCCTTTGGTCGCGGATATCGTGACGTCTCCACCGGAAGTGGATCGGTACGCGGCAATTAAAGAACGTCTCACCACCGTATTAGGTGAGACCAGCGCTTTGCGATTGCGGAAATTGCTAACCGCGCATGAGTTGGGAGATGACAAACCGTCCATCCTCCTACAGAAAATGCGTAATCTCGCGGAAGGGCAGGTGACCGACGGGGTCCTGCGCACGATATTTCTCGAGCAACTCCCCGAAAATGTTCGCGCCATTTTATCCATATCCGAAGTGGGCGACTTGAGCAGGTTAGCCAACCAGGCTGACAAAATTCTAGACATGGCAAAACCCGCCATGTTGGCCGTCCAGCCAGTCACCGCTGAGACAGGAGTGCTCGGCAAGATGGCCACCGAGATCGCCACTCTAACCAAACAAATGGCGGCATTGAACAAGCGAATCGGAAGCCGGTCGCGTAGCAGATCACGAGGACGCAGCGGATATAGAGACCGCCCGAGGAGCAAATCTCGCGGCAGGGGAGATAACAAATTTTGCTTTTATCACTGCAGATTTGGAGCCAAAGCCTATAAGTGCGAAAGCCCATGCGAGTGGAAGGACGAAAAGAAGTCGGAAAACTAAGCCCACCGCCACGATGCCAGGCGGTCGTCGGCGGAAACCCAGGGAGCGCACGCCTGAAAATTCGCGATAGAACAAACGGCACTACTTACCTGATCGATACCGGAGCGGACGTCTCCGCGATACCGCGAAATCTAATCCGCGGTACGCTCCGACCTACTGATTTAAGGTTATTTGCAGCCAACAATACTGAAATATTTACATACGGCAGCAGAACATTGGTATTGGATCTCGGCTTACGACGACCTTTTCGCTGGGATTTCGTGATAGCCAATGTGAGACAACCGATAATTGGAGCCGATTTCCTGGTGCACTATGGACTCTTGCCAGATCTGAGGAATCGCCGACTGGTGGACCAGCACACGACCTTGTTCACCAGCACACGCCCCAGTCACACCGCACAGCTCTCCGTATTAACTGTGAGTAGCAGCTGTAAAATAAAAGATTTACTAAAAAAGTACATCGAGATCACGCGCCCTACGGCATTGTCAAATACAACGCATGAGGTGAAACATCACATCATGACTAGCGGCCCTCCGCTAGCAGAGCGACCGCGCAGGCTAGCGCCGGAGAAATATGCAGCAGCGAAGAAGGAATTCGAGATTATGGTGGAGCAGGGGATCTGCCAACCATCTTCTTCACAATGGGCCAGCCCGCTACATCTAGTCAAAAAGGAAGATGGTAGTTGGAGACCGTGCGGGGATTTCCGCAGACTGAATAGCGTAACGGTCCCGGACAAGTATCCACTTCCGCACATCCAAGACTTCACGTACCATTTGGCGGGATGTAAAATATTCAGCAAAATCGATCTTATTAAAGCGTATTTCCAGATACCAGTGGCCGACGAGGATAAGCATAAGACAGCGGTAACAACTCCATTTGGGCTGTTCGAGTTCAATCGAATGCCATTTGGCTTGCGCAACGCCGCGCAAGCGTTTCAACGATTCATCGATACAGCGTTACGTGGTTTGGAATATTGCCACGCATACATAGACGACGTTTTGGTAGCATCCAAGGACGAAAGAGAGCACAAGCAGCACCTGGAAGAGATATTCAGACGCTTGAAGAAATTCGGCTTATCGATCAACGTAGCAAAGTGCAATTTCGCGGAAGAAGATATTGAATACCTAGGGTACAAAGTAACCAAAGACGGCATACAACCTCTGGAGAGGAGAGTGACCGCAATTACTGAATACAAAAAACCGACCAATACTGCCGAGTTACGAAGATACTTGGGCATGATAAACTATTACCATAGGTTCATTAAAAATGCAGCGGAAGTTCTAGCGCCGCTCAACCGATACTTGATTGGTAAGAAGAAAAGAGACAAACAGGCCATCGACTGGTCAGCAGAGACGGAAGAGGCCTTCCATGAGAGTAAAAAGTGATTGGCAGAGGCGACACTACTGGCACACCCTTTCGAGAACGCTAAGCTAGCAATTAAAACGGACGCTTCCAGCAAGGCGATGGGAGCGGTTCTCGAATAACTTCAAGGCGAAACGTAGAGACCGTTAGGTTTCTTCTCCAAGAAATTGTCCGAAACGCAGCAAAAGTACAGCACATACGATCGTGAACTTCTAGCCATATATTCATCATTGAAATTTTTCAGACACATGTTAGAAGGACGCGAGGTGACAATCATAACGGATCACAAACCGTTACAATACGCATTCCAGAAACCGTTAGACAAGGCATCCGAGAGACAGAGGAGGCAGCTGAGCTTCATTAGCGAGATCACCACGAAGATTGTGTACATCGCTGGGAAGGAGAACACGGTAGCAGATACGTTGTCACGCGTAGAAGCCATTGACATGCCGACAGTAGTGACAACGGACGAATTATACGAGGAACAACGAAAGGATGAAGAGCTAAAGACGCTACTCGAGTCTAACACAGCGCTCACCTTGAAGAAACTTCGTTTGGACGATGGAGACAAGACCATCTACTGCAACGTCACAGACGAAATTAGAATATACGTTCCGACATCGTTACGGAGAAGGATATTCGACGTCACGCACAGAGCTTCACACCCGAGCGGCCGTACCACGAGGAGGATGATCGCGCAGAAATTCGTGTGGCCTAGCATGAGGAAGGACATCGCACGATGGGCAAAGACATGCCTAGCCTGCCAGAGAGCTAAGATCCACAGGCATAATGTACGTAACCCTGAGTATATACCGATACTTAATGATCGATTCTCGCATATACATGTAGATATAGTGGGACCCCTTCCTCCTTCAAGAGGGTTCCGATACTGCTTAACCATGATTGATAGAACTACAAGATGGCCGGAAGCAACGCCAATCGCAGATTGTACAGCGGATACAGTGGTCGACGCGTTCTTTAATACATGGATCTCGCGATATGGATCACCAACAACAATCACCACCGACAGAGGAGCGCAGTTTGAGTCAGCGCTATTCGACGCCCTAGTCAAATTAATTGGAAGCAGGAGGATTAGAACCACAGCCTACCATCCGCAATCGAATGGGATGATCGAGAGATGGCACCGTTCACTTAAATCAGCGATAAAGTGCCATGAGACGCAGAATTGGGTAGATACCCTACCAATGGTTCTATTGGGCCTTCGTACCAGCTATAAGGAGGACATCCAAACCTCAGCGGCGGAGCTAGTTTATGGCAGCACTCTAAAACTGCCCGGAGAATACTTCACCTACGAAGATCCGATCGGATACCCGCAAATCTTCGTGGAAAAATTGAGGGAGCGGATACGCCAAGTACGAAAACCGACGAGAGCTCATCACGCCAAGATCAAGACATTTATCCACAAGGACCTGGAGGACGCCACGCACGTGTTCGTTCGGGTGGACCACCCCAGAGGACCCTTGGAGTTGTCCTACGAAGGGCCATTTCGCATAATCGAAAGAACCTCTGATTTCCTTTACAGAATCAACTATAAAGGACGACCGGAGGAAATAAACACCGATAGGCTGAAACCAGCTTTCACCGAGAGTGAGAGAGAAGAACTACCACCCCCAGAGGGCGGAGATCATCAGCAGCCAGGGACATCGGACGCATCACCCAGCCAAAGAGAGGGACGATCCGAGCGGAAAATCCAATTCGCGACTCGAACTGCGAGTCACTAGAGGGGGAGTACTGTGGCGGCCCACTTGTCCAATTCCCCAGACGGGGAAATACGCAGATGGCGACAGCGGTCGACATTGCATGGAGACTCTTCTATAGCATACTTGTTCAAAGTCTCAGCCAACAAGAACACACATTCCCAAAGATTCCCAAAAAAAGTATAGTTAGTTTCCGATCCCAGTAATTTTAAGTTCCTCTCGTTTTTCTGTGACCATAAGTTGGTCGCGGCTAGATTTTGTATTTTTGCAATAAACTTATTGTTAGAGTTAATAAAGTGACCGGAATTATTGCTGTCCTAAACTTCGGCGTTACAAATCGCGCCCCAGAGTAACACGAGACTCGAAGGGCGTATCGGCGAGAACGCGCACGTGGCCTGAACGCCATAATGTCTCGCTCCATGAAAACGTAGGAGACGTTAGCGGCGAGATATTGAATCAGGATTTACCCCCATTCTTTTGCAGCAATATCGATGGGAGTGGGGGAAATATCTGGCTATGCATAGCTACGTGAAATCGCACCTTTAGCGGCACAGTTACACGTAATAGCGGCGCCCAGCGTTTGACAGGCACGGGCTGCTTCGCAACTATTGATGATGTTAATTGATATTATGCGATTGATTTTATGAATAAAATTAATATATTTCGCATTTCTATAACTGATAGAGATAATACATATCAATAATAATGATATGTGTCCTATTTAAAAATTTTTTCGATCTTAAAATGCAGAAGGTACTGAAAGTGCAATAAGTGCAACAAGTTTAATAAAGCCGGTCTTACATAGCGCGCGAATTGGCACGAATATGAACGTGTCTCTTGACATTTTATTACATTTTATTATTAATCATGGATGTGTTAGACGAGATCGAACATGTGGCTGACGTTCGAGAAGTAAATGCAATACGTAATCGTGATCCGCGAGTGTTTCGAAATAAAATAGACGCTTTTAAAATTTATAATGATCGCGAGTTTCGACAACGATATAGATTAACGAAAGAATGTGCGCGTTACGTGATTTCCTTGGTAGAAGAAAGGTTATCACCCCTTTCTGGTAGGAGAAATGTTGTTACACCAACTCTCCAAATCCTCATCGCTCTGCGATATTACGCTAAGGGTTGTTATCAAATTGAATTGGGTAAGTTAAATTTTTTTAAGTTTTAATCTTTAATAATTATTATAAATTATTTATTGTATTATGTTAGTGAAAAAAAACTGTTATAAAACTAAAAATTTCTTATTACAGGAGATTTGCATGGTGTATCGCAGCCAACAGTGTCTAGGATCGTCGCTTCCGTATCGCGAGTTTTGGCAGATTTACTGCCACAATTTATAAAATTTCCACCGCGAATAGAAACACTTCAGCAGGAATTTTATAACGTAGCTTGTTTTCCTATGGCTGTGGGCTGTATTGATTGTACTCATGTACCAATAAAATGCCCCAACCAGGAATAAGCTGCGTTATATATAAACCGGAAGGGTTTCTATTCGTTAAACATCCAGGTGGTTTGTGATGCTGAACGACGTATACTGGACATTGTTGCTCGATGGAGAAGCAGTGCCCATGATGTGCGTATATGGGATTCATGTTCTCTCAAGGACGAATTCGAGGTAATAATTTTGTTAAGTATAATTATATATATTTAGATATAGAGAAGGGGATTGTTTCATCCATAAAATACATTTTAATATTTATGCTGTCATTGATTATATAAAGCTATGATAATTATTTTAAGTTGTCCAAAATTATTTATTCTGTGATTTTAATTATAGCATTAATATTAAAGAGTGATAAATGTATTTCACATTAAAACCACTTTTTTCATTTATAAGTAATTAATATAATTATTATATTTACATATGCATTTATGTATAATATAATATATGCTGATAAATTTACAGGCAGGTAGAATACGAGGTATTTTGCTTGGGGATTCCGGGTACCCTTGTAAGCCATACCTCTTAACACCAATTTTAAATCATCGTAATCCTTGTGAAGAACGTTACAACGCATCTCATATACGGACCCGGACCATCGTGGAGCGCTGCTTTGGTGAATGGAAAGGCATGTTTCGTGCCTTGCAAAATGGAATGCAGATCTCCCTTTGTACAGCAAAGACAGCCATCATAGCGATGGCTGTCTTATATAACATCAAGAAAAATTTTTATGATAACAATCCGTATGGTATGTTATACAGGGTCATCGAAAAGTATCGGACCCCCCTAATATCTTCAGTTAGAATGCATTTTGGAGAAAATGTCCAATAACAAAGTTGTATGGTTTCAAGCGGGGAGTAAGATGATGACCTTGACTTTGACCTTGACCATGTCCTTCAAGGTTATTTCAAGGTCAACCTTATTTTTTTAAATGAAACTCCCTACATTTTATTGCATATTTTTATAGCTTATCTCGAGAGCTTTCCAAAACACTAAGTTAACAATTTGTGTTAAGTGGCGTGTGATTCCGGCCAGTTAAGGCAAGAGTGGCGTGTGGGTCCGGCCAGTTAAGGCGAATTTCATTCCAATTGGTCAACTTGGGCAAAATATTCAATTGTACCAAACAATTCACAACAAATGTTCAAATTGTTGCCTTTCAACAGTCTGGCAATGTGCCAATCTGTTATAAACAGCTGAAACCGCATTCCGGTACGTTTCCGGCGGAAACTTAACACGTAGCGACAGCAGGAATGATATGCGTTGTTATTTTTTGTTGCCATGCGATCCTCGTTGTTGTCACGTTTAGAGTGTACAGCCCACGATCTAGCTACGCACAACGCGCGATTATTCGTCAATCCCTTTTAATTAATATCTCAATTACTATTGCGAAAATTGCAAAACGGTAAAGGACTTTTCTATCAAGAGACACGGCAGTGTCTCGCGCCAAGTTCACGCGCAGCGCAAGACCGACCGTGTATCTTTACGCGAGACCGAAAGTTGAGACGAGCCGAGATTATCGGATCTCAGTAATGCCTGAGTCGATCGATTTAAAAATAGGCTCAATCGATAGCGCTTACCCAAAATATATAATAAAAGTATGCTTGTTTTTGCTCTATATGCTGTATAAATAAAGATATTAAAGTTTAAAGTCGAAATGTCATGAAAACTATGAAAATTATTTCAGTCGTCTGGGATGTACTTTATAAATTCTTGCCGATAGATGGCTAGTATCTCAGATGTACACATATCGGCATGTATCGCCGGCAACGCATGCGCAAGCCATGTACATGCGAAGCTCGGAGCTCACATGTACAATGTGACTTGCGCATATATGCGGTAATCTTTTCATTCCTGCTGCTGCTGCTGCTGTTTGTGTCTCAAATCTGGCCACACAGCGGTATACGTGTGTGAAATAAAATATGTGTAATACTCCTACATTGCTGATTGTGCTTGAGAGTTTCGAAAAATATTACGGTGCGGATGATATTTGTTTCTCACTTTAGAGCAGACTCTGTGCGTTGTGCGCAAGCGTTGTACCTATACATATATCCCGTACGCAAGCTACAGACGTCGCGCACGTGCAGAACGGCCAAATCGTGGTAATATAATGTAATATCTGCTAGTTTCTATTTTTCATTGTCAGTATAAATTGTGAACATGTTAAAAATAATTATATGTAGTATATTGTTTTTAAATAACTAATCAAATGAATAATACGTACTAACATATTTAATTAATTATCTAACTCATGTACTCAATGTATTTGAATATCGTTTTTGAATGCCACTTATAAATTGCAAATTGAATTTAACTATGTAATACGAGTTTGTAATTCTATTTATACCAACTATAATTAAATTATTTATTAAACTGAAAGAGATGATAATAGGTCAAGGCCTAATAGAGACTAAATGAAATAGATAATTATAAACGTAATATATACAGGGTGTCCCATTTAACTTGAGACAACTAAATATTTCGAAAAATAAGCATTGTACGAAAAAATGTCCCAAATAAACTTTTAATATTATCAAGGGGGACGTCTGCCTGTGTAAAAATTAACCTGCCGCCACCGCTCCTTGGGGGTGGGGCGGGTGGCAACTTTGAAATTTTAAATAGGAACCCTTATTTTTTATTGCAGATTCGAATTTCTTGGAAAAAAATACGTAAGTTTTGTCCGAGACATTTTTTCGAATCGTGATAGATGGCGCTGTAATCAGTGAAAATTAGTTTTTGCCATTTTCTCTCACCATCGGGGTGCTTTATTTCGGTGAGTCCCCTCGCCTCTCACTATTCAATTACAATAAATGCTCGAAATGATGACTTTCCATTTCGATGCATTTATTAACTCGAGCTTGGAATGCTTGTACACATGTAGAAAGTGTATCTGGCGTTATTTGTGCGCAAGCATATCTAATACGTTCCACCATGTTTTCTCGAGTATTTGGTACTTTTGTATACACTTTCTCTTTAAGGTAACATAAAATTATTTCAACTTTCTTCTCTAAAGATAAATAATCCATTATTTATTTACTGACATAAAGAACGCGTCCGTAAAAAAACAAGTAGCTAGCGTACGTATTACTGAAATTTACTTGACTTGAAATTTAAAGAATCCAGTTATTGAAGAATTGTTCTGACTTAATTTCTTTCATTTATTTTGTTTCTCCTTTTCAGTATTTTCAGTATTTCAGAAATTTACTACATTTGTAGATGCCTCATAGTTTTGGTACGCTAGCTACTTGTTTTTTTACGGACGCGTTCTTTATTTCAGCCATTATTAAATAAATAATGGATTATTTATCTTTAGAGAAGAAAGTTGAAATAATTTTGAAAGTTGAAATAATTTTACCTTAAAGAAAAAGAGTATACAAAAATACCAAATACTCGAGAAAACATGGTGGAACGTATTAGATATGCTTGCGCACAAATAACGCCAGATACACTTTCTACATGTGTACAAGCATTCCAAGCTCGAGTTAATAAATGCATCAAAATGGAAAGTCATCATTTCGAGCATTTATTGTAATTGAATAGTAAGAGGCGAGGGGACTCACCGAAATAAAGCACCCCGATGGTGAGAGAAAATGGCAAAAACTAATTTTCACTGATTACAGCGCCATCTATCACGATTCGAAGAAATGTCTCGGACAAAACTTACGTATTTGTTTCCGAGGAATCCGAATCTGTAATAAAAAAATGGAGGTTCTTATTTGAAATTTCAAAGTTGCCACCCGCCCCACCCCCAAGAGGCGGTGGGGGCGGGTTAATTTTTATACAGCCAGACGTCCCCCTTGATAATATTAAAAATTTATTTGGGACATTTTTTCGTACAATGCTTATTTTTCGAAATATTTAGTTGTCTCAAGTTAAATGGGACACCCTGCATAGAGAAGAAAATGATTGGATTGAAGCTGATGATGCTTCAATTAGAAAAACACAATGGCCTAGAAACAATATGATACTTACAGAATTTTGTATTTTTGTAACTTAATTAATTAAAGAGGACCGTCGTATGCTGTATACTGAAAGTACGACTGGGGTGATAATGGGCCGTCTTTAGCAAAATCTAACTGATATTTCATTATTTTAGCTTTAAAAAACACTGTCGTATATATATCATTAAAAAAAAATATCTATCAATTACCTTTTTTAAAAAAAAGGTAAAATAAAGGTGCCAAGTACACGCTCTTGTCACAATCAAAACAAATTACTAAAAAAAAGAAATAATATCTCAAAAAATAACCTTTTCAAAAAAAAAGGTAAAAAAAAAGGCGCCAAGTACACGCTCTTGTCACAACCAAAACAAAACAGTATTGTTTTACATTTAAAAAAAATTGCCGTATATATTAAACCTATCAAAAAACCAGTCGTATATATTACCCTTTCAAAAAAAGCTGTCGTACATATTAAAACCTTTCAACAAGTAATGCTGTTGTGTATATTAAAACTATAAAAAAATATGATATCAGGAAATGACGCAAGTGGGATTAAAGAACTATGAAAAAAGTTGTACACTATTTCTATAAAACTCTTCTATAAAACTTTTGTACATAAAGCTGTCGTATATATTAAAAAAAAAATCTAAAAAAATGCTGTCGTACATATATTATTATATTGCATACTATATTTCACCATATTTTACATATACTATACTACTAGGTGTTGGAATTAATTCGTAGCGTTTTTTTGCAAAATTTCGTGGTTTATTATGCAAGTATCATTACAGTGGCGTCATTCAAAGTATTGTCCATCGTTATCCACTACTTTTTGCCATCTTTCTGGCAAAGCACGGATACCACGTCGGAAAAATTCTTCGTCTTTAGATTCGATGAATGAATCGATCCAATTTTTAGTCATTTCGTAGTTGTCAAAGTGCTGCTCTGATAAGCCATGCGCCATGGATCGGAACAAATGAAAATCAGATGGAGCAATATCCGGGGAATATGGCGGGTGAGGCAAAACTTCCCATTTTAGCGTTTCCAAATAAGTTTTCACGACTTTCGAAACATGAGGTCTCGCATTGTCATGGAGCAAAATTACTTTGTCATGTCGATCTTTATATTGCGGCCGCTTTTCCTGTAATGCTCGATTTAAACGCATCAATTGTCGTCTGTAGAGGTCCCCAGTGATGGTTTCACCCGGTTGGAGCAACTCATAATAGATAACGCCCAGCTGATCCCACCATATGCACAACATGATTTTCTTCCCATGAATATTCTGCTTGGGAGATGATATCGATGCATGACCGGGAAAGCCCCACGATTTTCTGCGTTTGGGATTGTCGTAGAGTACCCACTTTTCGTCGCCAGTGACTATTCGATGCAAAAATCCTTTCCTTACCTGCCGTTGAAGCAGCAGCTCACAGGTGACTAAACGCCGTTCGACGTCCCTTGGCTTTAACTCATGTGGGACCCACGTTCCTTGTTTTTGTACCATTCCTATGGCTTTAAGGCGTTTACTGACCGTCGAAAAGTCGACTCCAAGCGATGAGGATAACTCCAGAAGTGTTTGGCCCGGGTCTTCATCGAGCAACGTCACCAAATCTTCATCTTCGAACTTTTTCGGCTGACCGGGACGTTCCTTGTCTTCCAAGTCAAAATTTCCATTTTTGAACCGCGCAAACCACTTTCTGCAAGTTTGCTCAGCCAGGGCATGTTCACCGTAAACATCCACTAAAATGCGATGACTTTCCGCGGCACTTTTCTTCATATTGAAATAATGAAGTAACACTCCCCGCAAAAACGATTTTTCAGGTACGAACTTCGACATGTTTGACACTGCACGACAAATGCTATGGACACAATAACGAAACGTCATATACTGGTAAAGATGCGCTATACCAGTAGCTTCCTAGGGAATATTTACTTTTGTATGTGTGACTATAAATAGTTGGCTAATGCCATCTTTTGTAAAACGCTACGAATTAATTCCAACACCTAGTATATATATTATATATATTATTACATATACTATACGATATATATTATTTATAATATTACATATACTATATATATTATAACAAATTAAACTCATAATTAAAAAAAATAAAAAAAATATTAAAAAAATAAAAATATTTTAGCAAAAAAAATTTTTAAATATTAAAAAAATTTAATTAAAATAAAAAAATATTTATTAAAAAACGCAAAAAAACTTGGCGTTGCTACAGTAAACTACATGTTAACTTACATGATGTCAACTTATTACATTATGTCAATTAATCGTCAATTGTTATATTATTACGAATTTTTTTGCTTTATAATATTTTGAGGTGTAGCAACGCCAAGTTTTTTTGCGTTTTTTAATAAATATTTTTTTATTTTAATTAAATTTTTTTAATATTTAAAAATTTTTTTTGCTAAAATATTTTTATTTTTTTAATATTTTTTTTATTTTTTTTAATTATGAGTTTAATTTGTTATAATATATATAGTATATGTAATATTATAAATAATATATATCGTATAGTATATGTAATAATATATATAATATATATAGTATAGTATATGTAAAATATGGTGAAATATAGTATGCAATATAATAATATATGTACGACAGCATTTTTTTAGATTTTTTTTTTAATATATACGACAGCTTTATGTACAAAAGTTTTATAGAAGAGTTTTATAGAAATAGTGTACAACTTTTTTCATAGTTCTTTAATCCCACTTGCGTCATTTCCTGATATCATATTTTTTTATAGTTTTAATATACACAACAGCATTACTTGTTGAAAGGTTTTAATATGTACGACAGCTTTTTTTGAAAGGGTAATATATACGACTGGTTTTTTGATAGGTTTAATATATACGGCAATTTTTTTTAAATGTAAAACAATACTGTTTTGTTTTGGTTGTGATTCAGTTTACCGCACTCTATCCGTACACGAGCGTTGGCACGGACATTATAAAACACCCTGTATAAACAATTTATATATACATATAAATTTTTTAATTATTATTTATAAAATATTTATAATAACAAAATTTTAATTATAATTATAAAAAATACTAACATAATAAATATTTAACTTATCGCAAGAACAAAAGGATACATAATACAAATCAGTTATACAATAATGAAAGGCAATTAGAAACAGAAATAGAAAATTAACGAAACAAATGAAAGTTTCCGGGAAAAAAGTGACAACGAAAAATATCTTTGAAGAGGGAATTAACAAATTGATCATGAAGCATTAGATTTAGAATATTTACATATAATAAATTTTGAGGTCTAAAATAATTATTCTATTATTTTTATTTTTATTGCATAAATTACAAATGGAAAAATTAAAATTACTCATCAGATCATACTACTCATATTTTCTAATGCGTAATGCTAATTCCTTCATTTGTAATTCATGCAATTCTTATTTCTGTTTTTGTTCTGCCAAAATTGCTTTTATCTTTGCTTCATGTTCAATTTGCATTAACTCCATGGTCTTCAGGTGTTTTTCCTTCTGGAATTCGAGCAAAGCCTCTTCATAAGCACTCATTTCTTTCTTCCTCTTCTTTGGTGCAGGCTCATTTAATTTTTTTGAATCACTATGTAACCTGACCAAAGAAGAGGAACTTGGTTGTGCTGTTGTGCTGATGTTGTGTTCGTCTTGCTCTTTGCTGAGGTCTTCTTTCTCCAGAAGCATGAACATTCTAAAACAAATAATATTTATTTTCTTAATAATTAACACTAATATTGATAATTATTGATTATATTGATTAAAAAAAATATATTTTAAATAAATCTTACCCAGTGGTAGGGTCCAACAATAATTAGTCGTCTTCGCATTCTAAATAGATGCTTTCTTCTTGAACCCTACGTCTCTGTAACAAATAAATAAATAAATATACATTTATTAGAAATTTGATTTGTCAAAATTTTCAGAATATGCTATAAAAATTATTTTAAAGTAAAATGTATCTAAATCTAAATATTTCATTAATATTACAAAATATTGCAAATATTATATTAATATTACAAATTACTAATATTACAAAACTTACTTGACCATCACTGTCGTGGATGTTTTCGTCTATTTCAAAATTCTCGGGACAGATTTTAACAACATTGAAATCTGTCTCCGAGGGCATAGAAATAGACGGCACCACCAGTGCTCTTCAAATGTTTCTTATATGCTGTTATATTTTTCTTCGCTGTCACCTTCCAGCGTTGATAAGCTGCCCGCAATTCTTCCCACTTTCTTTGAGATCCCGTAGCTTTCATCTGTTCTGCTAATTCCTTCCATTTCTGTTTCTTGAGTACTTGCAGTTTTGCGCTTGCACTCTTGTCTTCCATTATTGCAGAATTATGTCTTATAAATTCTACAATAGTATCCTTTTCTTCCTGCGAAAAGTTTTCTCTCCTTTTCAGTTTATCAGCCATCTAATACAAAGTATAACAAGTCATAATTAACCTTTATTCTTATAATGCAGTTTTTAATGCAAATATTATAATTTTGCATACTTACTTTTATCTTTCAATCTGACAGCGTCAAAAGATAAATCAAACTGAAGATTGCACATTTCACTTACAACGCGAAGTTTGTACTCGGCCGCGTGACCATCACTTACGCGCAAGCGCGCTAGTGCCACGAGCGTCTAGTAACACGCGATGTTCGTAAATGCGCCTCTAAGTTAGAGGCGCTCTAAATGTGCGGTGAGATACGCTAACTTTAGAGGCATTTCTCTAAAGTTGGTCCGCGTTTTTAAGGTTGGTCGGATAAATGTATTCATAAATGTGAGCTCAGAATACGGGCCCAAGACTCTAGAGAGAGAGAAATTTCTCGCGCTTATTTCTGCGGGCAATGACTTCGAGGCTCAAATGTCCCTCTCAACCACCCTTAGAGAGGACCTTCTATGGTGGAAAAGTATCTTCTCTAACAACTCACAGCGTAACCATATTCGAACAGGCCTTTTTGCTCTCGAGATTTTCTCGGACGCTTTGCTCACAGGATGGGGAGCTGTGTGTAACGGGATACGTACACACGGTTTTTGGTCATCAAAGGATAAAACTTCACATCAATTATTTAGAGCTATTAGCAGTTTTTTATGCGCTTAGATGTTTTGCCTCGCATTTGGAAAGCACAAACATCTTGCTAAGAATAGATGACTCCACAGTGATTTCTTACATTAATCGCATGGGTTCAATTAAATTCCCCCTCCTATCGAATTTGGCCCGCGAAAAATTCTGGTCTTGGTACGCAGAACGAAATTTATTTATTTATGCCTCATACATCCCTTCGGCTCAAAATTTCGAAGCGGACGCAGAATCACGCGTCGTCTCAGAGGAGACAGAGTGGTCTCTGTCACAGAAATATTTCGACAGAATCAATTCCCATTTTGGTCCCTTCGACATTGACTTGTTCGCTACTTCAATCAACACAAAGTGTTCCCGTTTTGTCTCTTAGCACCCAGACTCTCTCGCACTCGCAGTCGACGCATTTTCCCTCTGCTGGAGTAGTTTTCACTTCTATGCATTTCCCCCCTTTCCTATTATTCTAAAAGTACTGCGAAAAATTATCACTGATAAAGTGGAAGGAATTGTGGTGGTACCTAGGTGACCGGCTCAGCCGTGGTTTCCTCTTTTTCATCAATTGTCTGTAGGACAAACGATTCATTTTAATCCGGATATTAACATGCTGACATCTCCTTTCAGAGACACTCACCCGGCCTGGTTCAGAATTTCCCTGATGGCCGCGAAGTTATCCGGCAGGCGTTTCTACTCAGAGGGATACCACCACCAGCCTTGACTGTTTCACTTACATCGATTTCCAAAGCTACGCTAGCTCAATACTCAAAGATTATGGTGGCTTTTCTGTAAGGAAAAGGATATCGATTGCTTTGCGCCATCAGTGTTATCCTTTTTAGAATTTATGTCCTTGACTCTCCCTAAGGTGGGCTCTTATGCTACCTTAAATACGTATCACTCAGCGATGTCTCTCATCTTTCAGGACGAAATAGGCTCTCATCCACTAGTCAAGAGATTTTTTAAGGGAATCTTGTTTTAAAACCACAACGTCCCCGTTATGACTACATTTGGGACCCGTCACCTGTGATCGCACATTTAGCGTCACTATATCCTCACGAAGGCCTCTCGCTGAAGGTCGTATCAATAAAGCTTACTTTACTTGCCCTCACTACTGCACAAAGAATGCAGACTTTGGCTGCTATTCAACTATCAAATATCTCCTTCTCGGAATCTTTAATTATAAAAATTTCTGCGCGTCTTAAAATCTCTGGGGTAAGTAGGTCTCAACCATTACTTTTCTTTAAGTTTTTTGTAGAAAAACCAGAGCTCTGCATTTTTTCTCTAGTAAAGTTTTATTTAGCAATCACGGACGATCTCCGACAGACAGACTGCGATTTTCTTTTTATTTCCTGACGGACCCCCTACAATGCAGCTTCATCTCAGACCTTCGGCCGCTTGGTTAAAGCGGAATTGCGCTTGGCGGAGATTGATACAACTATTTTTTCGCCACATTTTACCCGACATGTGTCAACATCCTTAGCAGCGAGTAAAGGGATTAGTTTGGAAGAAATCAGACGCACTGCGGACTGGAGCAGGTCCTCAGAGGTCTTCGCTCATTTCTATAACCGTCCAATTATTAACAATACATCTTTCCAGGACAAGATTCTGGATAGATCTTAACTCATAAGTGCCTTTTCTGGCTACTCAGTACCTAATTATAGGCACCAGCCTCGCAATAGCTTATATCTTTCGATTTACTTTGCTCACGGTGATTCGTGTTTGAATTGATTTTTATTTGGATTTTATAAGCATTATTTTATTATAAGCATATTTTTGTTTATAGGGCGATACAATCCTCCCTTTTTTAATAAGCAATGGTAGAGTATCCTGACAATAAAAGGAATATTGACAAATGCTAAGTAATAATAAACGATTAAATTTGCAGTATTTTGCAAAAATTTTTGTTTTTTCTTTTTCTTTTATCAATTGATCTTTAAACATCTACAATTATTCATCCATTCGGACGAGAATTTGCATAATTGAGTGATTAAACGAACTTACTGTGAAGTTCGATCACAATTATGCTTGTCTCGTCCGGATGGAGACTCCCTCCTACCCACAATCCATTGCCAGATTTGTACTCTTTAAAATAATGAAGGCGGTAGGTGCAGATTACCGCACCTGAGTGTAGGCAGGCGGCGCTCGATTCAAATTTTTTTCCTAGCTTTAAAATTCTGTTGAGGATAGCGCAGTGGAGAGCACTACTACAATTATTTATCCATCCGGACGAGACAAGCATAATTGTGATCGAACTTCACAGTAAGTTTGTTTAATCACTCAATTATACCGATCACATATCACATTTATACAAGTCGTACATCGCAGTTATACCAGAGAGAAGACTGAGAGTGGACATGCCCGCATTTTTCGTGTTTCTGGGAGCTAGCGCCTCTATGTGCACAAAACGTGCACATTGAACTACGTAGCCAATGTCCACGAATCCCGTAGGTAATGTCCACGATCTTTTGAGTCTCTTCCGTGCTATGTCCACGACTTTTTGGTTCCGATATGTGCTATATCTACAAAGTGTCGGTAATGCATACTTGTAAAACATGATTATGTATATCAATCAGATTTGAAATATAAATACACACGTATTGTAAATACATGTATTGTAGCATTTATTTTTGCATTTACAGTTTATTTAGCAAAAGATCAGTTATTTTCAATAACCTGTATAATTTGAAAATGTACATTTAAATTATTTTAATAAATTACTTCTATAATTTTGTGTGTGTGTGTGTGTGTGTGTGTGTGTGCGTGCGCGTGTGTAAATAAAATGTTGCATTTTTATTAATATTTAAAAAGATGATAAACTCTTATAGATATTTCATACAGTAATGACCAATAACTTATTTTGAATATTAAAAGCCAGGGTTGGGCGTTTACACGTAAACTATAATAGATGCAAAAATACTCGCATATTAAACACGAATGCAAACTAAACAGTAAAAACAATCTTTTCATCTATAATTTGAGAAGACTATAGTTATGAACCGTCGCAAGAAAGTGTGCAAATTGTAATCTTGAATTTTAGAGTACAATTTACGAAAAATTACGACATAATGTAAAATGAACAAAGATATACATTTTTAATTAACAATCTAACACATATAAAGGGAAGGCTCAAATGATAGCTATCACATAATATAATAGAAGAGCATTGAGAACCGTCGCGGAATGTTAGTGCGGAATTTTAATTTTTTTTAAAGAAATTAATTTATTAGTCTACGTGAGACAGTTAACTTTGTACACCGATTTCTGGTTCGAGATACTTAAAGTGTATAAAAATTTTAGTACATTGTTCTCACATATGAAGAATCAGTACATACTTAATCAATAGACCATGTTATTTCATAATCGGGATATGTTTCTATTTTAAAAAATTACTCTGACTTTCAAATGACCTTGAAAATCAACTGCGAGGTCAAAGTCAAGGTCACCCTCAGTTGGCCCCCTTTTAATCCTACAACGTTTGTTAAGGTCATTTTTTGCTATCACTCTTATCTTCGGAGTAATTTGCGTGGATGTTTTATAATGGGACACCCTGTATACAGGGTGAGGCAAAAGTATGGAAACCCCCGAATAAGTTTTGAGGAAGGCATTTTACGAAAAAATGTTAAATACAAAAGTTTTAGGAAATTTCTCTGGCTTTTTAATGGTGACCTTGGATTTGACCTTGACCGTGACCTTGAAGGTCATTTGAAGGTCAGAGTAATTTTTTTATTCCAAAATCTAATAGCTGGTGTCAAGAGCTTTTTAAAACACTATAATGAAGTTATTTTTCATTAAGTACTTTTCGAGTTATGAGGCTTGTAAATTACAGTATTTTGACATAAAATACAAAATATCTTGTAAAACATTCAATTTTTGGGAATTTTACCTTAATACTTTTATGCATAAAATAATGAGACGAATCAATTGGTATAAAGAAAACACATTGGTTTTAAAAAAAAGTATGCAGTTGCATGTTGCAAACTACATATTTTTTCTTGAAAGCAACTATGTGTTTTTTATGTAGTTTGCAACATGCAACTGCATACTTTTTTTTAAAACCAATGTGTTTTCTTTATACCAATTGATTCGTCTCATTATTTTATGCATAAAAGTATTAAGGTAAAATTCCCAAAAATTGAATGTTTTACAAGATATTTTGTATTTTATGTCAAAATACTGTAATTTACAAGCCTCATAACTCGAAAAGTACTTAATGAAAAATAACTTCATTATAGTGTTTTGAAAAGCTCTTGACACCAGCTATTAGATTTTGAAATAAAAAATAGAAGTTTCCATTTAAAAAAATTACTCTGACCTTCAAATAACCTTCAAAGTCACGGTCAAGGTCAAATCCAAGGTCACCATTGAAAAGCCAGAGAAATTTCCTAAAACTTTTGTATTTAACATTTTTTCGTAAAATGCCTTCCTCAAAACTTATTCGGGGGTTTCCATACTTTTGCCTCACCCTGTATATATAAAGAAACAAAATTTTTGTACGTTTTATATATAATAATCTTATATACAGGGTGATTTAAAATAACCTGATGTCCTTGCATTGCCATATTCTTGAGCGAATTCTAAGACGATTTTTCCTTTTACAAAATTTTGTCCGAAGTTTAGTTTTCGAGTTATAATTGAAAATAGTTTGCTACTTATGAGTCCGATACAACGGACAGACAGGGACGTGTAATGTGTCATGAGACGATAGTAAATACTTGACAGTCTCATTATACGTTGCGCGTCCCTGCCTGCCCGTTGTACCGAACTCGTAAGTTGCTATCTATTTTCAATTATAACTCGAAAACTAAACTTTGGACAAAATTTTGTAAAAGGAAAAATTGTCTCAGAATTCGTTCAAGAATATGGCATTGCAAGGACATCAGGTTATTTTGAATCACCCTGTATATATATATACATATAAGAAAAGAAAATTATATGTAAATAATTATTTTAACATTTATATATTAGCAAATCTGTTTAATTAATGGTAATACTTTTTACAATAATATCTTATTATATATAATATATTTATCTTTTATATTTATCGTTTAATAAAACAAAAAGCGCGAAAAGTTTTTATTTTAAACATTGTTTTTTTTGCGATGGTAAAAAATAAAACAAAAAAATAACCATCTAAATATTTTGTCTCAAATAATAATGTTAAAAAAAATATCACTGTAATGTGTTTAAACCGGTTGCAGTATTGCAGTATTGTGTAGAAAAGAAATTATTTATAAAATATAGAGCAATATATACTTATATAGTTTTTTAAAAGTTATTGTTAACTTCTAATGTTGAAAAGTTAGAAGATTTATCATCCGAGTTTTCAAGATAAGAAATTTTATTGCTTTCGTCGTAAACGTCATTATTATTTTCAGAATCAATGGAAGTATTAGTTTCATTTTGTTCATCTTCTTCACTTTCACTTATGGCAGAGAAAGCTTCTTCGGTTTCAGATATATGGCTGTGAAGATTTTCATCTCTTTCATTTTTATGCTTTGATTCCCATCTGTCAAAAAATTAATAAAAATTAATAAAAGTAAAAATAAACATAGAAAAAATTGATATAAGTTAATATTTACGTTTTAGCTCGACCAATTGATTGACGAAGAAATTCCTTGATGCTTCCAATAATATCTTCCTCAGTTGCATCAGCTGCCAATGCTATACCCTTATGTTTAGTATGCCTAGTTGCACCTACAAATAATTTAAAAAATTAAGATAATCAGTGTTTTAGAAATTTTTGTTTTACAAAGAAATATTTCTTTATATAAAAATGTAAAGTAATTAATATCTTTGATGAAATAAAAGATTAAAAAGGAGGATTAAAAAAGTAGATCAATTTACAAAATACATGCTTGTAGAGAAAAAACAAAATTAGTATTATCGCAAAAAAATATGTATTATGAATATCAATTGAAGGCTGATTGAAGTTTAGCGATGAATCGAGAAAATACTTTCAATGCAGATGTTATCAAAAACAGAATATTCAACTTATTGTACACTTGTTTCAAATTAACTGAAATTTGTGTTTATATTTCAACTATTTTCAGAATTTTAATAAAATAAAAATAAAAATCTTATTACGCTCCTGAGTCGTCCAAAACCTATTACCCGCGGACACAACAATATCTAAATTAGTTGAAAAAAACTTACAAATTACAGCATTCACTAATCCTTTAAGAACACGGAATTGCATTTTGCCTTTTCCTCCATTCCAACTATATTCTTTTGCAAGAGTGCAATGGATAATTCTTTTCAAAATTGCCATTAAAATTTTTTTATAATGTTTTCCTCCTACTTTGGCCATCATCAAGATCTGAAAAATATTTAAAAAATATTAATCAAACGAAAAGTTCAGGAAAAGAACGTATCAAGTCCATTACTACGTTTATACATCATCCTTATAATAATATATTCATAATTCTAAGGTTCGAACACAGTCATTTCATTTTTCGAAGGAATAGCTACGACTGTGCCAATTGTAGAACTGTGGATGTTTAAACCCGATTAAGGATGACGTATAAACATAGTCTGTATTTTTCATCTTTTTAAACAATAAATAATATAGCTGAGGCTTTTGAACTTACCACTTTACTCCTGTAAACTTCGTCAGTTTTCAACTTATTATTAAATTGCATTAAAGATTCCACATTATTAATATATGGAAGATTGTCAAAATATAATTGATTATGCTTTTTCATTGAAGAATATTAAAGTTGTTTTCGATGTGATGCATTTTCAAGCAGTTCCGATATAACAAATTTCTTAAAATCTGAAATTTGAAAGTTACATGAGAACATATTATATTAATAAAAAATAATAAAAATCCAACTTTTCTATATCACTCACATTCATCGTTCTGCAAGAGTTTTTGCAGTTGTAAACCCTATCGGCCTGTTAAAATAAAAAAATTATAATTTTTTTCAAAATTAAGCAATTATAAAAAATTATATTAACTAACCTTTTGTAAATATATTTACGGAAGAAGTGGGCTCAAGTGACAATGCATCATTATTAACAGCTATGTCTAAATCTACTAAAAAATTCAAGAAATGTAATAAATTAGAAATAATTATAATTTAATGATTTCTCTCACACATCAAAACAAAACTATTTGGATAATATATTGAAAATTTAAATATAAATTGATATTACTTACTGAAGTTTCTATCAGTATTATGTTCTATATTTGCTGTATTAACTTCGTACATATTCCTTATAGATTCTAATACTTCATTAGAGGATAGTTCTTTTTCTAAAGTTGACTTAGTGATTGATTGAAGTGATTTATGATATTGTGTAGAAGTATTTTCATCTATTAATTCACGAAGTGGGCTTATTGTTGTAGAAGAAATGACTTTATCTTTTTTTCTTGACTTGTTAACTCTTGAAACAAAAACATTTTCATCTTCATGCAATGATTTAGATTTAGGAAATGTTGTTAATATTGAGGCAGCTTTTTTTCTTTTTTTCTAAAGTCATGAAATGAAAATCTTGAAGTAACATCATTTTTATCTCTACATTTTGATTCAAACAAAAGTGACTTAGCAGCAGAAGAAATTTTTTTGGGTTCCTTCCATGATTTGTACGGACTTGGAGGAAACAAAGCAACATTTCTATCAGACTTTTCTAATTGCTGTAATTCAGAAAGTGACCCAACAGCTGTTTTTTCTTCCTCTTGTGAATTATGAGATCTTGAAATAAAAACAGAATTTTTCTTCATAGATGTAAAAGGTGATGCGATAGTACAAGCAGCCCTTCTTTCTCTCATTTCAAAATCATTACATTCTGAAGCAAGATCACAATTTTTCTTTTTTTTTACTGATTCATATCTAACAGATGAAGCCACTTGTTCGTCTGTTTGTTTTAACTGTTGTTTTGAGCAAAAATCTGATTTTATAGCATCTTTTTCTTTTTGAGGAGTAGTATATTGAAATTGCATTAGTTCCTTAGGAGGTTTAGGAACAATTAAGTTAATTTTTTCTGCATGCACTGTTTGTTTTAGGATTTTTCTCTTTGAATTATTCTTTACATCATCCTCTACATCATCTTCTACATCACCTTCTACATCAGTATCAAAACCGTATCTGTGAATAGCTTTTCTTCGACGTTTTCCTTTCCCTCTTAATTTAGAATCAGTGCTTATATCTGTGTGAATTTCAGCATCTTTTAGTTTTATACGAGCATTGTCATATGAGTCTAAAAAGCAAATATTAAAATTAAAAAAAAAAAATAGTATGAAGGTTTTTTTTCCAATATTAATAACTTTTTATAATTTTAATAAACAAATTTAATAATTTCTCTTACCATAACAACCTAAAATTTTAATAACTTTGACTTTATCCCATTTTTTTTCTTCTGGATCAATAAGATTCTTAACTATTTTGAAATACTTTTCAGTTTTCACATTTGGCCAAAAACATGTTAAAGTGTCTTTTTCTTTGTTTTCTTGCAACCATTTTGTACAGACTAAATTAAAATATCCGTCTTCAAACTCAACTATACTGAACGCCATTGTCTTTAAATAAACGATAAAATTTAATCAAATTAGAAAACTGATTTTTTGTAATAAATCGAAAATTGTATGTTCTTCTATTTCGACTTATTCTATTTTAACATGTTAATGATGTAATAAAGGGAAAGTGGCATAACCATTTTTGAAAGGCAATGCTACATATTTCTGTTTAATTTCATTCACAGACCAGCATTTTAATGATGACAATCCATAGACATGAAAGCAACCAAGTCCAGATGATGAAAATGATGAGGGCAAGAAATCTTTTCTATATAAAAATCTTTTACCTATTATCATTACATCATTATCATTAATTTTACTAAATGCAAAATTTTCACATAAAATAATGGTACCATCTGTAAGACCACAAATGGAATCAGCTTCTTTTGATACGTTAAATGATATACCACAAGGTAAGGAAAGAGATTTAAATTGAGGAGAACAGCAATTATTGACTAAAGGCCCATCTGTGTGATTACCTTTAAAGCTAATTTTTGAAACCTGAGTCTCTTTTTTTATGGATATTATATTCAGAATATCGTCGTGCTATCTGTTGTAAAGATTTTTCACCCTTCCTAATAAAATGTTTAAAAATTTGCATGAAATTTTCGAATTTAAAAGCACTAAAATTATCCAAATGACCAAATTTTAAAACATCCTGTGCTAAATGAGTTAACCCGTGGATATTATGACTAACGTATGCTTCACCATACAATAACTTGAAACTTTCTACAAAGTGTAAAAGAAGTTGATGAGCATAATTATTAAAATTCAAACATAGATTCGGGCTAGCTAATATGCGAATCGCTACATGCAATGATAAAAAATTATTATAGATGTCTTTGTTCAGGCGACGGAATATAATAGGTCCTAAGTAAAGAAGAATTAATCTGAATTCAGTTGCCTTATATCTACGAACAAATTCTAAAGATCGAGGTTTTCTAGTGAATTCAACTGGAATATTTTTCTTTAAACTTACTAAATGTTGAGATATTTCATTTATTAATTTGGAGCTAATTTTGACTTTACGATGATCAAATAAGAGAAAAAGAAGCAATTTCTTCATTATCCCTAAACAGACAAGATGCATGTAATCTAGTACGAAACAAGATACAAGACCAAGCCCTGGAATTTCACCCAAAATAGTAGTATCTTTATGATACTAAGTGTGAGACTGCTGAAGAAATTCTTCATCATTTCTCAGATCACAATTTACTAAAGGAAAACTCGTTCTATTTTCTATTCTAATTCCTTTTTGTTTACATTTTGTGCATCCATAAAAAGCATTGTGTCTAGTTTTCGTTAGCATAAAATTACTGTTACTTTAGTTAGAAGCGCCCTCATATATATATATTTTGGGGATCGCCGCTTAAGGCAAGGAGGGCGCGAGCGAGGAAGATATGGCGACACTGAAGAGAAGAGACGTGTACGCTAAGACAAAAAAGTGAAACCCAGCATAGTGAAACACATCAATAATTTGAAAGTTTCATGAACATGGTTCTTCGAGCCGGATCATTCGGAATTCGGTAAAGGAAGAGAGGAACAATCGGGACCTCTAAAAGAGTCGTTCAGTGCAAGCGGTTACTCAATACGCAGTCGGCAAAACGAGGAGACCATAGGCACGTGTGCCCGAGCAATCGCATCGATAGAGATCGTTGGCTCGGCAGACAAGTATTCAAGTTGAGAACATCAAGTCGTGAGTATCGACGCGACTGATCGGCAGATTAAAGAAGGTACAGCAACATTAATTTGCCGACGTTGCGCACATCGAGGTCACGGTGGTGTGACAAGGACATCGGCGAACGAAGACGCGCCATCTTGGATCGGAGATATAGACAAGCTGTCAATCATAGAAGAGGATCGTAATAGCAAGGCCGCATCGCATGAGACGAAGGGGCACCAATCACAGTTTGAAGCTGGACGACTTCGCCATCTATACGCACACGGCAGGACGAGACAACTCTTAACCAAGTAAGAAAGTGAGCAATTCCTCTTATTCACTAACCTAACTCTGTCACAACTTCCTGTCCGTTATATTTTGAGAAAATTATGGAGGCATTAATTAGATCTCGAGGTATTGTAAAGAGTAAGATAACATCGTTCAAAACATATCTTACAAAAACGATGGCAGCATATCCGGACTCGCGTGCACCCTTAAGTGAACTAACGAGGTTAGAAATTCGTGAGCGTGTTTTTCGTATACGGGAAGCCTATGAAAAATTTGAGCAAATACAAGTCGAGATAGAAGCTTTGACGGATAATGAACAAGAAGCATTAGAGTATCGCGAGAGGCTGGATGAGGAGTATTTTCTTACAATAGCTCAAGCAGAGTCCTTGCGTATGCGCGGCATGAAAGAAGTAAATTCGGATACAACGCGATTTGAGGCTGCAATTAATGAAACTCATGGCGTACATTCGCAAATAGTAAATGATGATAATTCAGTCAACTATTTACCGGGTATTGCGGCGCAATCAAATCAAGGTGTTATATACAAAACTACTGGTATTAGGCTACCAACAATTGAACTACCTAAATTTAGTGGCGAAGCAGCAGAATGGCTTAGTTTTAGGGACACGTTTGAATCACTAATACACAAAAATGAGACGATTACTCCCATACAACGGTTTCATTATTTAAAGGCAGCGTTAGAAGGCAATGCATTGCAAATTATTAAGTCTTTAGAGTTTACAGCCGTGAATTACACAGTGGCATGGAAAACAATATGTAATCGATTTAATAACAAACGATTATTAGCACATAATCACATTAAGGCCATTTTTAACATTGTTTCAATAAAGGAAGAATCAGCTGCGCAGATTCGCGAAGTAGTTGATACTCTCAGTAAGCATTTACGGGCTCTAAACGCGTTAGATCAAGCAACAAAACATTGGGATGCCTTATTAATTTACCTAATATCAACAAAATTAGATAGTGTCACTGCTCGAGCGTGGGAAAAGGAACGCGCAGGAAGTGAAATTCCCACATTAGATGACTTTAAGTCATTTTTGAATTCACGTGCAGATTTACTAGAAACTTTAGAATTAAATGACAAGTCTCTCACTAAGTCAAAGCACACAGATAGAGCTAAGGTAAAATTGCTACTCATACAAAGGCAAAGGTGCATAATGTGTAATGAAACTCACAAATTAACGACTTGCGCAAAATTTCTTGAGCTTTCTCCCCAAAAAAGAGTAAATCAAGTAAAGAATGCGAAGTTATGTCTCAACTGTATGAAACCTGGGCTTTTTAAAGGATTGCAAAGGAGGTTCATGCAAACAATGCTCAGGGAAGCACAATACTCTACTACATTTTGAAAGGATGTCGTCAGCCCAGGAGCATTCTGGTCAAGAGACTCAAAATTCATCAGTTTTGCATTCAACTAACCAGTATAAATCAAATAATGTTGTATTAGCAACTGCAGTAGTATTAATAAATGACAATCATGGGCGAAAGCATAAGGCTCGCGCTATATTGGATCCAGGTTCTCAATCCCAATCTCATCACTACTAATCTTTGTAATCAGTTACGATTATCCACGTCAAAGATCAATATGACAATTGAAGCCATCAATGGCATGTCGTCTGCGATCCAACATAAGTGCAATGTCAAAATACTATCTCAATACAACGACTTTCAGTTTAATATTCAATGCCTAGTAATTCCAGAGATCACAGGTCATCTGCCAGCTCAACACATCAAGATTCAAGATCTTCAAATCCCGAACAACATCAGACTCGCCGATCCGTCATTCTATATTCCTAGCAGAGTGGATATTCTTTTAGGAGCTGATTGTTTTTGGGATCTTCTGTGCGTTGGACAATTAAAAATCGGACAAAACCAACTTACTATGCAGAAAACTAAATTAGGATGGGTAGCTGCGGGCCCTTGGAAGGGCATTACACACTCAATCAAATGTAATCTGAGCAGGGCAGTTGACATTGAAAGGAGCCTAGCAAGATTTTGGGAAATCGAAGAAATCAAAGATAGCAGGGTACTATCCGACGAAGAAAAAGAATGTGAGATTTATTTCTCAAAAAATACATATCGCAACAAAGATGGCAGATTCGTTGTGACTATTCCATTCAAGGAGCACACCAGCAAACTTGGTGAATCCAAAACAATAGCTCACAAGCGTTTTATAACTCTTGAAAAAAGGCTAAACGCAAATCCTATGCTTAGAAAACAATACATAACATTTCTATCGGAATATGAAGAGCTTGAGCATATGAGTAAGATATCTGAAGAATTAGGACAGCAAACAACCTATTACATGCCGCATCATTGCGTCATTAAGGCTGACAGCTCGACTACAAGGTTACGAGTAGTTTTCGACGCTTCAGCGGCAACTAGTAATGGAATTTCACTAAATGGATTGCAGATGATAGGCCCGACGATTCAAGAAGATCTATTTGCCTTGCTCGTCAGATTTAGAACTCACCCTTTCGTCATATCAGCAGACGTACACAAAATGTACAGGCAAGTGCTAGTAAATCCAGAGCAACGCTCACTGCAGCGAATTCTATGGCAATCTAAGGACACAGATCCAATACAGACCTTTGAACTAAATACGCTCACGTATGGCACCGCATCTGCCCCTTTTTTAGCTACAAGATGCTTGTTAGAATTAGCTAACCATATCAAGGAACAAATGCCAGAAGTATCCAAGGTCATTCGCAGAGATTTCTATATTGACGATTTGCTAACAGGAACGAACACAATCGAGCAAGTTATAGATGTGCGGCAAAAGGTGTCACAGGTTTTAGAGACCGCCGGTTTTCAACTACGAAAGTGGGCATCTAATGAGCATACGTTAATTCAGGATATTCCAAAAGAAAACAAGAATCTAAACAGTATAGACTTCAATGACAATGGAAAAACTAAAACACTAGGCGTAGCTTGGCAAGTAGTGCCGGACAAATTAACATTTACAATTAGAGAATTACCTCAAACAAGAATCACTAAAAGGCAGATTTTAGCTGAAACTGCGCAAATATTTGACCCACTCGGTCTTCTTAGTCCGTGTATAATTCCAGCAAAGATCTTATTACAAGAACTGTGGTTGCACAAACTATCATGGGATGAATCTCTTCCATTGGATCTGCACAACAAATGGTCAGCGTTTCGGCAGCAGAGTCAATGTCTGAATCAAGTTCAAATAGACAGAAATGTCATATGCAAGGGCTACTCTGAAACACAACTGCATGGTTTCGCAGATGCATCAATAAAGGCCTATGGAGCATGCATCTACATACGATCTCAGGATTCAAGAGGAAATATTCACACAGCATTATTATGTGCAAAGAGCAAAGTAGCCCCCCTTAAGCAGCAAACGATTCCACGACTAGAACTCTGTGCGGCTCTCACTCTTGCGCGCTTGGTTGCCAAGGTTGTCCAATCTCTGGAGATAACTTTTAACAGAATCATATGCTGGAGTGACTCTTCAATAGTCTTAAATTGGATACAATTACAACCAAATACATTGCAAATATTTGTAGCAAACCGTACAGCACAAATACAGCAGCTAATGAATTCATACGAATGGCGACATGTTCCAAGCACGGAGAATCCAGCTGATCTTCTGTCACGCGGCTTGGCGCCAGATAAGATAATGCACTCAAGACTTTGGTGGAATGGTCCATCATTTTTATTGAAAGATGAAGGTGATTGGCCTGTGTTTATCGCGACGGAAATTAATATACCAGAAATAAAAAGGGCGTGCTGTGCGGTTGTAGGGCGGATGACAGAAGCAACCATATTCGAAAAGAGCTCAAGTGCAAAACACATCATTCGGACAATAGCATATTGTAAGCGATTTTTGCATAATTGTAAGCATAAGAACGAACGCCGAGTAGATGCGCTTTCAGCACTAGAATTAAGACAATCATTAAAAACATTAATAAAAATAGTTCAGTTTGAATCCTTTCCTAATGAGTTACAAAACAAATCGGGAGCACTCGCACTAGCAAAAAATTTGAGTTCGCTCAGTCCATTTGTTGACAAAGAGGGAATTTTGCGTGTAGGAGGAAGGTTAAAGAATTCGGAATTTTCTAATGATAAAAAGCATCCCATGGTTCTGTTAGCAAAACACAGATTTACTAAATTGCTTCTCATAGACGAACATTTACGATTGCTTCATGCACCGCCTCAAGCACTTTTAGCATCAATTCGCGAACGGTTCTGGATAATCGATGGTAGAAATCTCGCAAAAAGGGTTGTTCACGAATGCATAAAATGCTTTAGAAACAGGCCACAGCAGGCGCAAACACTAATAGGTGAATTGCCAAAATCTCGCGTAACAATAAATCAGCCATTCTACAAGGCGGGAGTCGATTATGGTGGTCCCTTCTTGATTAAAGACAGAAAGGGTAGAGGGTGCAAAACAAGCAAGTGTTATATCTGTTTATTTATCTGTTTCGCCACAAAGGCAGTTCACTTGGAACTGGTCTCTGATTTGACGACAGAAGGCTTTATTGCAGCCCTCAGACGCTTCGTATCTAGGCGGGGTAAACCAGCTGACATATACTCCGATAACGGAACCAATTTTGTTGGTGCCAAACGAGAGCTAGATGAATTAGCACAATTTTTAAAAGGAGAACAAGCAAAGTTGAACGAAAATATCAACGACATAGGTATTAATTGGCACTTCATTCCAGCCTATTCTCCGCATTTTGGCGGATTATGGGAGGCCGGAATAAAATCCACAAAGCATCATTTAAAACGGGTTGCCAGCAATTCGTCATTAACCTTTGAAGAACTATATACATTGCTCACACAGATAGAAGCGATACTAAATTTGCGTCCGCTAACTCCAATGTCAACAGATCCTAATGACCTCGTTCCTCTTACTCCTGCTCACTTTCTCATTGATAAAACGTTCAATTCAGTACCAGACCCTGATTTAACACATGTGGCAGAATCCAGGTTATCCAGATGGCAGCTAATCCAAAATCTGCAGCAACACTTTTGGAACAGATGGAGTAAGGAATACATCTCGGAGCTGCAGCAGCGGACGAAATGGAGAAAATCTTCTCAACAAATAAAGGAAGGCATGATGGTGCTCATTAAAGAAGAAAATCTACCGCCATTTAAATGGCGACTGGCGCGTAATATCCACTTGTCCAGGACGGGACGAGGAAGTCCGAGTAGCTAAGGTGAAAACCTCCACGGGCACCGTACAGATTACTGTCGCAAAGCTTTGTCCACTCTCGTTTGATAAAATATAAACTATATCCAAAATGCGTGCTCTTTATATCATTTAAGTTTATTATATTATCTAAATTACCAATAGTTTATATCGAGTCAAAAGACGGATCTTTAGTTTAAGTTTAATTCAGTAAGGGGCATTTCGCCAAGGATTTATTTATGTTACAGTCCACTCAGCTTCGAATTTTTGTTTACCTCAGTTGTTCTGTTAATTGAAAGATAACTTTCAATGCCGGGGGGCATGTCTAGTTTTCGTTAACATAAAATTACTGTTACTTTAGAGTTCCTATAAGTAGAGTTGTGCCAATCATGATTGCTTCTGTGATTGGTTACGCCATTTTGTTCCCATGTTTCCGTTTCAATACGTCATCACAGTTCAGTTTGTTGATAACTTTGTGTCGGACTAGTTGCAATTTGACCGATTTATTTTTATAAGCAACGGTAAGTACGTTTTAATTTAAAAAAAACTGATATATATCGTGCGATAAATATTTCACGGAATTCATTTTTCTGCATATAAACTACTAATAGAAATCTAATCTCAAAGTGACAGTTTTGTTAATGCATACATATGTGCATAATAAAATGTATTTATAATAATTACAGAAGGAAATGCCGAGTTGTGCAGCGCCAGGATGTCGCAGTCATTCAAGACATGGCACAAAAATGCACCGTTTTTCAAAGAATCCACAACGACGAGAAGTGTGGGCAAAAAATACTAAACTAAAGTTACCAATAAAAAATGGTTTATTTTTATGCGAGGTATGTATTTCACTATTCTATTTTATTTAACTATTCTATTTTAATTTTCTCCTTTTATTTTATAGTACCATTTTCCAGCAGACATGTGGGAAAAGGAGCGTGTTGATGGAAAGAAGAAATTGAAAGTGCACGCTATACCAACAATATTTGGATGTGCTATCATGCAAATGCAAAATAATAGAGCTTCAGGTATGATGATAAATGAAATATTTGATTTGTTGGGTTATTGTAATGAAAGGTAATATTGTATTTTACAGAGCATAGATCTAATGCGAGGTCTACACAGCACTCACCGATATTAGTATATACAGATCCGTCAAGTAAAGACGTTGTGATATTATCTCAATGTGATGAAACTGGACATTACGAGAGTACAGAGCCTATGCAGGAATCTTTATTAGCACACTTAGCACCATCAAATGAAAATGAAATTAACAAAGCACAACAGGAAAATAAGGAAGTGGATGCACAGCACCAAGAGACGTGTACTAATATTCATGCTTCCAGTAAGCAGACTTTTTTATCGGAAGATGTACCTCTGGAGGAAAATGAATGCGATATCATTAACAACGATGAAAGTGTACATAAACAGGAAGTCGAATTATTAACTGCACAGAAGGAATTCGCAACATCTGACTGCAATTGTTGTATGGCAGAGAAGTACAAAAAACTTGAGAAACTATATTTAAAAAGTGAAAGATCGAGGGTTTTAATGAAAAAAAATCACAACCGATTGCAAGTCATTATGAAGAGGAAAATTATGAAACTGGAAAAAATTGTACGTACGCATGAATCTTCAAACGGACTTAATAATAAACTTTTTAATTCTGATCAAAAAAATTTCTTAAAAATTCAGTATAAAAGAATGCCAAAGTGGTGTGATAGTACTTTAGTTAAAGCGTATCAATTAAAATTTGCATGTGGTACTTCAGGCTATCGAGAATTATTAAGTCAAGGATTTCCACTTCCCTCTTTTAGAACTTTGCATAGAAATTTAGAAAAATGGAAATTTTAAAGCGGACTGTCGACGGAAATTTTCGAGTTTTTACGTATAAAAGTTTCACAGTTTAAAAACGACATAGATAAAGATTGCCTTATTGTTCTTGACGAAGTTAGCATTTCTCCGGGGAAATGGTTTGATACGTCCACGAATACGTAGGTAATGTAACTTTGCCAGGTCATAATAGTAATAATGAAGCGACACATGGCCTAGTATTTATGCTTGCAGGTGTTGCTCAAAGGTGGAAACAAACCGTGGCATATTTTTATTCCGGTAATAGTACAAACGGATCGATTTATAAGTCAATAATTTTAAATATTATTGAGGAAGCTAACAAAATAGGATTGCGTGTTCAGGGTATCGTATCTGATATGGGTGCTCCAAACCAGGCAATGTGGAAATCGTTTAACATTAATGTTTCTCGATATTCGACGGTACAAAATAAATGTGAGCATCCATTAAATGAAGGACGACACCTTTTCTTCTTTCATGATGTTTGCCATGCACTTAAAAATTTAAAAGATGGCATATTAAATCACGTAAATGTTACTATTTCTGCGAAATTTGTTGATAAATATAACTTGCCAACAAACACACTAAGTTCGAAACATTTTACGGAACTAATTAATGCGCAGAAAGATTTACAATTGTCATTAGCACCAAAATTGCTAGAAAATTATTTAGATAGGTCCAAACACTTTCTAAAAATGAGGGTGAAAAATGCATACAATGTTTTGAGCCGAGATGTAAGCTCAGCGCTTAACTATTTAGCTGTTGAACATAATCGAGAAGAATACAAGACGACTGCTTGGTTGGTTGCGCAAATTGCAAGATGGTTTAAGATAGTTAGTTCACGAAGCCTCACTTTTGCTATTAGCAAACACGACGAAAAAAAATATATAGAAACAATAGAGTTTTTGTACGAATTTGTTGATTTAATTTCTTTATTAACTTTTGGTTCAAAAACAGATTGGAAGCCTTTTCAAAAAGGTATTATTATATCGACACTTTCGTGTATTGAACTGTCAAAATACTTGATTGAAGAAGGGAATTTTATAAATTCGTTTTATGCGGTAGATTCACACAGGATTGCATCGAAAACTTGTTTGCGGTTCTTCGTTCAAAACATTGTACATTAAATGCTCTACAATTAAAAAGTAACTGAAAATTAGTAACTATTTCGCAATACATGCGAAAAATCTCTACTAGCAATTATGATGAAGATGATCGTGAATTCTTGCCCGATTTCTTGCAAATTTTGCGAAACATGAAAAAAGACTGTGATAACGAAACGCTCAATAAGCAGCTGCCAGTACCTAACGTGTTACCCAAAGATATAACTTTAAGTAATATTGAAATGAATATTTTATATAATGTCGCCGGTTACATTATTACTAGTATTATAAAAACTAATAGAGCTTGCAAGCAATGCATCCAATGTCTTGGCAGTCGTAGACAAAAATTAAGGCACTACAGTAAATTAACAATGATGAAATGTTATAAAGAGGATACATTATTTTTTGTTAACAACGTGACATTTGACTTCTTCGTTGAAATGGAGAAAATATTTAGAAGTTATAATAATAGTTTTCTTTCCAGAAGTAACATTAATATACGTAACTTTATGGTTGGTAAATTTAAAGAATGTTCTTACTTTTTACCAGAGTGCCATAACTTAAAGGATAAAATAGCATCCAGGTTTGCAGGGTTTAGGCTAAGAATTAATTCTAAAAAGACTCGCGTTAATAAAAATTGCACCCAGTCCAGCAAAACGATGGCAATGCATCATAATATTAAGTAATGTTATTTCTTTAAGTTTTAATTAATATGTTTATAAATTGTGATGATTTGTAATTTCTTTAAATATTGTCATGTTTATTAAGTGTTATCGTTTGTAATGTTTTATTGCGTAAAAAGACTGTGATAACGATGTGCAATTTTCAGTTTTAAAACAATGCATGTTTTATTTATTATATACTTACAAAAACGTAATTAAAAATGTATTTAAATAGAATTACTAAGACCAGGTTGCACCAACATTAGTTTAGATTTCAGCAAGACTTAAATATGTGTATATTTTTATCTTTTTTTATAAATAAATAGACACATATTTAAGTCTTGATAAAAATCAAAATAATGTTGGTGTAATCAGGCCTAAATGTGTTCTTATTTTTTCAGAAAAATCATTTATTCATGAATCTATACCAGCCAGTTTGAAATTACCCGAGCTCAATTATGCAGAGTACACATACGAAAGGATCAAAAATGAATTTCATAACTGCAAATAGATGGCAAGTATAAATATATATGTGAATTTTCATTTATAAAATATTTTGTACATAAAAAATAAAACTTTTTAAATAATATTACATTATTTAATGATTTCATGTCCTTTTTTGCATAAAAGTGTAAATAAAATAACAAATATTATAAATAGCAAATAAGTATAGCAAGTATTGTAAATGTCCACTGAACCGTTTTTTCTACACACTTTTGGTCTAATTTGACAATATTGCTCCCACAGTGAAGGAATTAAGTTTGATGTTACTTTAATATGTCTAAAGGACATAAAGTAATGTATAAGGACTACATTAATCTTTCAAATCTACATTCAACAATTTTAAATTTTCCGCGCGTCAATGAATGTCACGTGGCTTCCGGGAACAAAATCTGGATTGGCACAACTCTACTTATAGGAACTCTATGTTACTTTAGTGAGAAGCGCCCTCATATATATATATATTTTGGAGATCGCCGCTTAAGGCAAAGAGGGCGCGAGCGAAGAAGATATGGCGACACTGAAGAGAAGAGACGTGTACGCTAAGACAAAAAAGTGAAACCCAGCATAGTGAAACACATCAATAATTTGAAAGTTTCATGAACACATTGTTACCACATATCTTTAACACAAAAGATTTTGCTGGAACATCACAACAAAAGAAACTAATCTTTATGCTAATTAAACGATTATCAATAAATAATCTGTTTTGACACAAATCTTTTAATTCATCAACAAACTCTCTCAAAAATATATTACTACAGTCTGGTTTTTAATATCCATGATAAATTCCAACTGGAAAAATTGTAGAAGACCCTTTTTCTGAACATAATATAGGCCATAATCACTAGATAAAGATATTGATATTGGTACACCATCTATATTAAATGTTAGTTTAAGTTCTGCGACATTTGTATCTTTGTATAAAATGCAAAGCTGCTTAGCAAGACCATTGTGCCAGTACTGCCCTGGTGATACATTTCGAAGTGAAATTAATTTTAGTGATGTTTTCATTAAAGTTCTTGCATCTTTAGGTAATTTGTCTTCTGGATGTTCAGAATTCAAAATTGTAAGTAAAGACCGTAATTGATGATGATTAATTTTAGTATCTAATGCCCATTGTGCAAGTTTATCTTGAAAAGATACGGCTTCATAATAAGTACCAAATTCCTCATAAAAATTTTCAGTCTCTTTATAATCGTTGTCATAATCAACAGCGCTACATTTTGTACAGTGCTGACAATAATCTTCATTATGAATGCACTCTCCACAATCAAGAAAGCATATACATAAACTACATTTTTCACATAAGTCATACAATTCAAGATATTTATCATAAGATGACTCATTTAATATTGCACATGAATCAGATACTACAAGAGAATCTTTAATGATGTACTTATGATGATCTAATTCATTATGTTCAAAATTTCTTTGTTGCTCACATTCCAAACGATTTGAGTCATGTAAGTTTGATTGATCTATCTCACTATAAGAAGAAGAGGAAACAGAACTTTCGAATATACATTCAACGTTCTTTTCATTATTAGCAGTGGAAGAAGAAGCTGTAGAATTAATATTTCTAACAGCTTGATTCAATAACTGATTCCGATATCGAGATGTCAAAGCATATACTGATTTCTTAGTTTTTGGCATAATTATATATACCTCCTATAAAGCATGTATATCAAAAAAACATTCAGATTTCAAAGATATATCTTTGATAAGAAATATGATGAAAGATATGAAAATGTCTTTTGAACTTATATCTTATAAATATGCGTGCTATGTGTGGATTCAATTGATATTTTAACAAAAAGATATATATTATACGTACAAAAATTATAATAGCACTAACATTTAGGTTATGTTTTATTAGCATAAAGAAACATACTTTCAAAAAAAATAAAGAACATATACGAGTATATATATTCACAACTTTATATTTTATTGTATAAAAAAATTATAACAATAAAATACTTACATGAAGATACAGAAGACAATGCACAAAGATTTCACTAAGTAGTCAAACGTCTAACAATCTACAATCACGTACAATGGCGAATGTAACTTTTATTTCCGCAGTGTCGACACAAGTCACAAGTGGAGCCAGATTCGCGCGTATGCGTGGCAGAATCTGAATAATTATAATGGTTAAGTAATAAATAAGGTAAATATATAAAATAAATATATATTTATAAATATTTAGAGTAAAATAAGTATTATAAAACTTTTTGTATACAAATATTTTGCAAAAATATCACTTCATAAGAGATTTCAGATATATGATATCCTGAAAATATTCAAAATATATCAGATAATGAGATATCTCAAATATGACAAAAATATATTGGTAAAATGATATCTGATTTAAATCTCAGATATATTTTGCTGTGTGGGATGATGTTTCTTTTATCGCTCAAACTCTCGGAGGTTTTGACAAAGACGCTTTAAAGAAAGAATGGCTTATTGTACATCTAGATTTTACAATAGCAGAAAAAAACAAATTTAAAAAAATTAAATTTTGATGATATGTAAAAACAGATTTTACAAAGTGAAAACTCCAGAAATACTGAGATAAATATCCCAATCTCAAATCTTTTATAAATGCTGTTAGATCACCTCCAAATTCTAATGCCGACCCAAAAAGAATGTTTTCAATTTTATTAGACTTAAAAACAAAAAACGAAATAGCCTTTCGTCTGTCTCTGTAAATGCCACTTGCGTTTTGAAATCAGCTTTAAAAGTTAGAAAAGAGACTATTTTAGACTGTTTTATGGAGATTAATGAAAAGCACTTATCTCTCATGTCGACAGACAACTTATATACACATTGTGTATATAATAATCCTAAAAAACAGAAAAGTCTTCTTAATCTATATGCTGCAGATGTTAATGATATAGCTAGTCCCTCGACATCTAATACGCAATAATAATGTTTAAAATAAATTTAATAATATTTTTTATATGATACAAAAAGGTAATTGTGTGCTACTTTTAGTACAGAGTGTAACAAGTATCTTGTCTGCAAATGAAACATACTTGTAAACAACGTGTAATAAGTATTTAGTTGCAAATGACACATTTGTAAACGATGTGTAACAAGTACTTTGTCTGCAAATGACACACTTGTAAACGATATGTAACAAGTATCTTGTCTGCAAACGACACCATATCTATATAAAAGTAATGTATAAAGAAAAATGAAAAGTGGTGTACAATAGGGCTCCTGGCGAAGGGCCACTTGAAAAAACCTAACACACCATTAGTGGAATCTCAAGCGTGGTGCGAAAGACCACTATATTAAAATGATTAAAATAAAGTTAAAATACTAAACTATCCAACGTATAATCACATTGGTATGCTTTGTCCAGATTACTTTTGTGTTAAATAAGATAGTCATAAATATTTTTTAAGTAAAAACATGTTTCTTTTATTTTCGATCAATTCTTTCCTTTACTCCTCAAAGTATTTTGCTATTTACAAAAGATATTATGCATGATATTATAATGTGATTTTTCACGTTAATGTATAAAATTGGAACATATAAATAAATTAATAATATACATATATGATATAAATATGTTTAAAGCTTATTTTCGTCGCAATTAACTCATGTTAATATGTTTTAATAGGAAAATGTTTTTCTACTAAAATTATAGAAATGTTACTTGTTTTGTTTATATATTGCGATACACATAATTTTTTATTATTATAGAAAATTTATTACGATATATAATTTTTATTACTTTATTCTTATTTTATACATTAACGTAAAAAATCATATTCTGCAGATACATAATGTTGAAATATTTTATTAATATAAATATGATATATGTTTTATAAAAGACTGCAAATCTTAGAAAAAATATCGCGTTGAGCTAAAGCAATACGTCGCTAGTCGACGAAACCAAATTTATTAGTGCCCTGAACACCTCTAATAAATTTTATTAGAATCGGACGAGCCATTTAGAAGTTATAGAATTTTAAAATAGGGAAGTTACTTTATAACCACCCTGTATATTTATTGAGAGCTAACGAAAGCAAGCTATTATGGAAAAATTCGACAGGAAATATTAACAAAAACAAGCTTTACAAATATTTCCTGTCGAATTTTTTCATAATAGTTTGCTACTTCTCACAATCCATAATATTCTACCGTGTGTTAACGATGAACCAATATGATATACACATTGAAAGAAAAGTGTTTGGTATTTGTGACTATAATTGCATGTGACTACAATTACGATTAGGAGCTCCATTTTTATTACTGCTATAATGTTAGTAATAATAATTATATTTATAGTTCTACCAAAATATATATAGTTGGAAAATACATTATATTTAGTTAATTGCAACCATTTTTTTCTCTTAATGCAATATTTCTTATTTACTTTAAAGTTGTAAACAACTTCTTATAAATTTAATAATATTCATAATATATATAATGTTATATTTAAATTATTGGTTTTTAGAACGTGAATACATTGACGGTAACATTGCCTCAAACACTACTAAACATTGTATCGAGAGAAGCAATTCCGTCTCTCTGTTTGACGAGAATAAACAATACATCACTAACGGCAAGTTTTATTAATTTCTATTTTACTGCGTGATTATTTAATATGGGCGTATAGCCCAAAGGATTTGTTCGACTCGGTTGAAAACTTTAAGAAACCAATTTTGTTAGAAAAATATAAATTTATTTTTCTCGTCAGAGAATGAGTATGTACAGTTTGAGTTGTGTTTAAATTAATTGATTGCGCCAGAGGCGCTTTCTCGGTAAAGGTGTAAGACCGAGAATTAAAAGAAAAATTGACGGGCGCGGTAAGAGATTACCGGCCGCGTCTTGGTATACTGAACGGGTCCTAAAAAGGACGGTTCAATTGAATCTGCTCGTTGAAGCCCCTTTCCCGGCGTCGGTGGAACTCCGTTCGGGAAGTGGTTTTCCGTCTGACAACTGCTCTCTGAGCAGGCTCTAGGCGGCGAAGTTTTGACCGCCACTGAATGAGTTTCCGGCGTGCCGTTGGCTGCTACCGTCTCGGCTCTCGGTATTACGGAATGCTCCGTGTACCGAGGAGAGAGAGGTCTCTGAATTCGTCTGTCGCCTGGTACTAGAGTGTCCCTTGGTGGCCGAGTCAACCGGACGCAGAACTCTAGTGGAATTAGCTTCCACGCTAGAGTCTGAGGAGGTGACGGCGGTACTGAAGTTTCAGCGGGCCGCTTAGTTGAAATGTGCGGCCGATGCTGGGACTCTGTTTTCCTTTTACGTGCCTTGCGAGGCAGCGTGAGAAAAACTGCGAGACAATTTGCCTCTGGTAAATTCTGCTAAAGCAGAGTCTGACTCAGATCAAGGGCCCTTGGAGAGAGCTCGCCTTGAAGCGAGTGAGTGAGTAAAGATCTGCGGAGAAACTCTTTTATATTGCTTCGATCGAAGCTTGATCGCGAGAAAGCTCTTCACCGCCTGCGCAACCTAGCGGTGTATCCGCAAGCTCATAACTCGGAATAAGGTCTGCGGCGCGTAGCGGCGCCGCGGCGTATTATGCCGCGTCAGTGTAGCGGTGTGGCGGTGAGCCGCCACATTTAATATTTAATTTTAATTATTGTATTATATTATAGATTTAGCTCGCTTGACGACATCCGGATTCAGAAGTGTATATACACAGTTAACACAATTGGCTTTAACCATAAATGAGTTGAAAAATGTATTCCTTGAAAAGAATGTTTCTCGTCAAATTTGCACTGATTTGCAATTTTCTAAAAAATATGCTATGGAATTTCCATGCAAAACGCTGGAAGACTTCATGCAATTTGAAAAGAATCTAAAGAGCACTGCATTTCGGCAAGATTTTGTAAGACGTTTTTTCTATAAATACTTACGTGGCATTTATAAATTGTATATTTGATTTTAAACGTATTTACTTATGTGTTGTATACTTGATTTTAAACGTATTTATTTATGTTTTTAGCAACTTAATTTGTGGAAAATTGTCGACACAAGCATGCCTTTACTAAAATCATTAACTAATATTTTAAAAAATATATATGTCGAGAGATGTTGCTATGGCATTTACAGCCGTTAAAAAAGTGGAAGGAAAGCAGATTTTGAAAACAACTATTTTTTTGTCATTCATTAAAAGTAATTATTTTTTTAATCTATACATGTCTATATTTTATAATTTTAATTATTGTGCAATAACTCTTAATAAATCTCATTCATAAATTACAGAATGTTGTCATTGAAGAGTATTCAAAATTGAACGCTTATCCACCTATTACAGATAAGATGTATTATTCAACATTAGGCAGTGTACTTAAGGGTTGACAAGAGTGACGGTCTGAGTCCGAATTGATTTTGGGGGTTTCATGCGGAGAAATTAAAAACTAAGAACAATGATAGACAGATCCTTGTCTCTCCTGCAATAGCTCTCCGAGATACGAGTACAAGCTGAATATGAATAGAACTTGATTTTATTTATAAGAAAACAATAATAACACTTTATATTTTAAAATCTTTTTTTATTCTTTTGTCTTTCTTTTTAATTTTTTTTTAAATTGTAGCAAAAAAATCTTTTTAATCAATGTTGTGCTTTAATTATTCTATGTAATAGAATAAATATAAAAACAATGAATTCGCAAGTACAGGTATTTCATTGATAATAAATTCTACTAATTTATACATTTTATTATTTTTAATCAATAATAATTATTTTAATTTGCATATAATATTTATCGATAATTTATATACATATATACACATACATGCATAGGCAAATATGAAATATATAACAAACGGGCGCTCGATAGTCTTGTTATGCTACTATTCTTCTGCTGCAAGTATCTAAAAAGCATTTTCAGCTCGTACTCGTATCTCGGAGAGTACTTTTTATAATTACAATTTTTTAATTACAATTACATAATACACATACATATTCTATTTAATTTTTTATCCGTTTTTTCAAAATTTCAGCAAAGCATCTTTGTAATGTGTGTTATACTTTGATTGTTCTTTTAATTCTCGACGTTAAATTTATGGTTTTTAAGTTCATGGTATCGGGGCCTAACAAAGGCTAATGAGCTCCTGATCAGGCGTCAGAGCATGCTTAGTAGGTCCCTAGCAGCGCCTATCAAAAATTTCTGCTCGGATAGCCTTAAGTTGCAGTTTTTTTATCTCCACTTCTAATTCTTTAAGTTGTATATCTAAATTTATGAGCTTTAATTTTCCTTTACGTATTTCTAGTTCTGTTCGTAAAATCTCTTTTTGCGTATTGTTATTTTCTTCTTTTATTCGTATATCTATTTCTAACGCCGTTTTTTGTAATTGCACTAATTCTTCTTTTGCGTTTACTGATGTGACAATATCATTGTTTGCAACCGATTTTAGTACATTTTCTGTTGAATTAGAGATTATTCTCGAAGCGCAGTTTTCCAGATCTTTTGAATCGAGTATATCTTCTGCCTGTAAATTTATAGAGAAGTTAGAAATTAGTATAAAAACTAAATGTAATTAAATAAAATAAAATTATTGTAAAGTTAATAGATGTTATCATACAATATTATCGTTGATGTTATATGTTTTTACTTTTTTTAGATATGCGTTAGGAATTTCTTCGGAAAATAATCGCCTTTTATTTATACATTTTGCATAATTTTTTACATCAATAAAATTAACTATGTTTTCTGTCTATAAATGTATTAATAAATGAGTAATTAAAATTTTAAAAATATCTTTATATATTCGAAAAGTATTGTCTTACTTCATCATTAACTTCATCATTATCTAAATCAAGTGTTTCATGTTTTATCTCCCACTCAGATTTATCAATATCTGAACTTTCATTTATATCGTCTTCTACAATTGTCCCCATTGAAGAGATTTTGCAGCTCTTTTGTTCATCTAAAGCATATTAATATAAAATATATATTAATATTATAATAATAACAAAAACTATAAATTATTTAAAATTATATATATAAATTAATATGTACCGAATGTTCCGACACAATCAGAAGCACAAAACAATTCTTTTGTTTCTGTGGATAAAGGTAAAAAAGATAGAAGAATTTCTTCCCCAGAAGTAAAAGGCTGTATTCTTGCAGGTCCACCAGTTTTAAATATTTCTATGTTGTTTTTTGATAATTTTTTCTTTAAATTCTTTTTCATATTTTCATATTTTATCCTCACGGTTTTTGTCTTTCGATAATTTACTCCACAGCGAGAATTTAATTCCTCTGTTATTTTAGCCCAACAATTATCTTTTTCTCGCCATGTAGTACTATTAGTTTCCTTGGATTCGATAATGTCTACATATTTTTTTACAATTTCTATTAAAGTAGAAATTTCATCAGGCGTAAACTTAGTGCTTCTATTTTTAATTACTTCTTCCATTTTTAGTATAACTGCAAATATAATTATTATTGTATATATTATAGCGAGTTCGACTGGCACAGGTTTATTCGCTCCGAGAGCGAATAATGACGTCACAAGTTTCATCCCGAGTTACTACGTTCCCGCGATGGAACTTGTGACGTCATTATTCGCTCTCGGAGCGAGTAAACCTGTGCAAGTCAAACTCGCTATTAGATTATTTAAATATTTTATATAATTAATAACATTAAATTTAAAAGAAATAATTTTTTACCTTTTATTCTATTTGTCAGATACACTACACAATGTCCAGTGTCGGATCTACACATAAACTAGATAAGCTACAGCTTAGGGCCTCACATTATAAGGGAGCCTCCTTAGTATAGAAAAAATTTTTAAAAATGTATTTTTTGCTAATAAAATTGGTAATAAAATAATAACAGCAAACAATTATTAAAATAATAAAAAATTATTTTTTGTTGTTATAGCCTTTATTATCAATTATGTTTTTTGTACTTATCACAACAAAAAATAATTTATCACAATATTTTTTTGCGAAGAACCGTAAATTACAAAATCATATAACTCCTTTCCTTCATTTCCTTTTTTTCAGGTTTTCCTATTATAGCTAAAATATATATGTACTAGAACAATACAGGCGCGCGCTGCGCGCGCGCACTTATTATAGTAATTTAATAATTAAAAAATCTAAATATTTTAATAAATTTTTTATATTTTAAGTAACCGTCAAAATAACCTTCGCTCTCAATCTATCAAACTATCAGAATAATCGCGATAACCAATCAGCGTCGCGGAAAAGCATCAACAATACTTCCGATACATTCGAATATCGATCTTTCATGCCTTTTTTAAGAGTGGATTCAAGTAAATGACTTTTTTAATTCCAAGTAAATATTTACTTGAATAAAATAATTCTATTTTTTATTCAAGTAAATTATTTTTTTGATTTAATTAAATATTTATCAGAAACAAGTAAATATTTATTAGCATCAAGTAAATATTTATTAGAATCAAGTAAATATCTATTAAGATTAAGTAAATATTTATTAGAATCAAGTAAATGTTTATTAGAATCAAGTAAATATTTATTAGAATTTAGTAAATATTTATTTAACTCTAATAAATATTTATTCGAATCAAGTAAATATTTATTCGATTCAAGTAAATATTTTTTTTATTTAAGTAATTATTTATTAAAATCAAGTAAAGATTTATTAGAATAAAGTAAATATTTTTTTTATTCAAGTAAATATTTATTTAATACAAATAAATATTTATTAGAAACAAATAAATAATTTTTTTATTTCAAGTAAATATTTATTAGAATCAAGTAAATATTTGTTAGAATCAAGTAAATATTTATTAGATTCAAGTAAATATTTATTAGAATCAAGTAAATATTTATTAGAATCAAGTAAATATTTATTAGAATCAAGTAAATATTTATTAGAATCAAGTAAATATTTATTAGAATCAAATAAATGATTTTTTTTTAAAGTAAATATTTATTAAAATCAAGTAAATATTTATTAGAATCAAGTAAATATTTATTAGAATCAAGTAAATATTTATTAGAATTAAGTAAATAATTTTTTTTATTTAAGTAAATATTTATTAAAATCAAGTAAATATTTATTAGAATCAAGTTGATATTTATTAGAATCAAGTAAATATTAGAATCGAATAAATGATTTTTTTTAATGAAGTAAATATTTATTAAAATCAAGTAAATATTTATTAGAATCAAGTAAATATTTATTAGAATCAAATAAATAATTTTTTTGATTTAAGTAAATATTTATTAAAATCAAGTAAATATTTATTAAAATTAAGTAAATATTTATTAGAATTAAATAAATATTTATTAGGATTAAATAAATATTTTTTTCATTCAAATAAATATTTATTAGAAATAAATAAATATTTTTTTTATACAAGTAAATATTTTTTTATTTAAGTAAATATTTATTTGATACAAATAAATATTTATTACAATCAAATAAATAATTTTTTTAATTCAAGTAAATATTTATTAGAATAAAGTAAATATTTATTAGAATGAAGTAAATATTTTTTTGATTCAAGTAAATATTTATTTCATACAAATAAATATTTATTAAAATCAAGTAAATAATTATTTTAATTCAAGTAAATATTTATTAGAATTAAGTAAATATATATTAGGATTAAAGTAAATATTTATTTGATTCAAATAAATATTTATTTGAATCAAATAAATATTTTTTTCATTCAAGTAAATAATTTTTTAGATTCTAGTAAAAATTTACTTGAGTGGAACAATACAAGCGCGCGCTGCGCGCGCGCATTTATTATAATAATTTTATAATTATAAAATTTAAATATTTTAATTAAATTTTTTTTAATTTTAAATAACCGTCAAAATAACCTTCGCTCTCAAACTATCAAACTGTCAGAATAATCGAGATAACCAATCAGCGTCGCGGAAAAGCGTCAACAATACTTTCGATACATTCTAGTATCGATCTTTCATGCCTTTTTTAAGAGAAGCCAGCTAGCTGCAATTTTATATTCTGCTTCTTGATCTTGTTCCAGAGCGGCCTCCGATGCGGACATCGTCTCAGGCATGCAGAATAGACTTCATAGACCCGATTTTACGATTTGTCGGCTTCGAAAAGCTCAATTTTTATTCATATGTATTATTCAGCGTTCTAAATCTACATTATTCTTCTCTAAATATATGCATAATTTATCTAATTAAGTATGATGATATATGACGTTAAAATAATATTATTAAAATATTGCAACAGACAAAAATTTCTTACGTTTGCACATGAGCAGCCTGTTTTGACGAGGAAAAATCTTGATAAGTTTTTATCGCGCGCTTACGTATGTATGATATGTATCGTGGATATACGGATATCTGACAAGAAAGAAATAGTCATTTGCCAGCAAATCCGACTCGCGCATCTAGTTTCTCTAGATATTCTTTCTCTAGAAAGTTATTCAAAACGCGTGTGTATCTGTATGAGATTTTTACGAGTATATCCGCAAAAATTACGCAAGACAGGGTGAGTTCGATAGAGTTGCATCCTAGAATTTCCACATTCAACAAACAGTTGCTTCCAAGAAAGTTATAAGAAATTGAATTTTATACAAGATAAACTAATTGTTTAAATTAAGAAAAAATATACAAGTAAAAAATATCTAAATAATTTTGCAAAAAGATTCATAATAAACGCCCTAGTTTTTTACATATTTTTAAACTCCTTTTTTATTTGAATACAACTTGACAGCTTGAGGAAATGTAAACAATTGTCATAGAAACATTTATAAATTGCTAATCAATATTGCCTTGACAACCATTTAAATATAAACTGTCAAAATATATTTTTTGCACATGATCAATATTGCCTTGACAACCATTTAATCAGCGTCGCGATAAAACTGCAACAATACACTTCGATACTTTCGAGATTTCGATACATTCGACTATCGACTTCTCATGCCTTTTTTAAGAGTGGATATGATCAATATTGCCTTGACAACCATTTAATCAGCGTCGCGATAAAACTGCAACAATACACTTCGATACTTTCGAGATTTCGATACATTCGACTATCGACTTCTCATGCCTTTTTTAAGAGTGGATATATCGGAAACTCTTTACTTGTAACTATGAAGATAGCATGATACATCTGTAGTCTGACGTACCATACCTGCAATTGTTTTTATGTTCAATTGTCTCCGATATCAGAACAGCTAGATCGCTTGAATGCTTTTCTGACATAGACAACAGTTTATTTCTGATTTACTTCCGTGCTGATTCAAATTTTATTTCAAATTTTTAATTAAAAATGAAAAAAAGTTTTGCAAATAAATATCAAAAGAGGAAGAAAAAGTTATTAAAAACTAAATTATCTAATTTACCTTAAATTAACAGTTATTTTAAAATACCAGAAATGAAGGAGGGTTTATTTATTGGGAGTCAATCTGACATACCAACTATTTCTACAGATATATCTACAAATATTCCTACAGATACTGCGTCTAATTCTAAAACTGCAGATTGCAGAACAGAAGATATTGATTTAATGGCTGAAAAAGTAAGAAACTCTATTTTTGAAGATTTAAAAAAAGCAGGATATTTTAGTTTATCTATTGATTCCACACCTGATTTCTCACATATTGATCAATTAACTGTTATTGTAAGATATGTATCTCCTCATGATGGTTATCCCGTCGAACGATTTTTAACATTTATACGAATAGAAAACCATTCTGGAGAAAATTTTGCCAATTTCATATTTAATTATATTAAATGAGTGTAAAATTGATTTTAACAAATGTAGAGGACAATCCTATGATAACGCGGCCAATATGTCAGGAAGATATAAGGATATGCAACAAAAAATTTTAGCAAAATATAAATATGCTGTATATATTCCTTGTGCTAGACATTCGTTAAATTTAGTTGGACGCGTTGCAGTTAATTGTTGTATAGATGCAGTGAACTTTTTTGCGATTTTGCAACAAATATACATATTTTTTTCTGCTTTGACAAAACGATGGTCTATTTTAAAACCAAGTTTAGGATCCAATTCTGAAATTCCAAAATGTCTTTTTGTTACAAGATGGGAAGCAAATGTTAAGGCTACAAGAGCAGTTTTAAAAAATTACAATTCAATTATTAATGCTTTAAAAATATTTTAAGATGATAAATATGAAAATGGCGAAACTAAAAGAGAAGCATCTATTATTCACGAGAAAATGGAAGAACTTGAATTTATGTTTATGTTTATATTATATAATAATATATTAGAAAAGTTTCAAAAAACCAGCAAAATATTACAAGATCCTCAAACATCATTAAATATATGTTCAAAAATGTATGCATATTTATCAGAGTTTATAAAAAAAAGTAGAAATGATTTCGATAAATTTGAACAAAATGCGAAAGAAAAATTACAAGACGACATAGATTATAAGAACGTAAAGAAAAGAAGAAAATTTAGAAAAGTACAGATTAATTATGAAAGTGCACTCGATATTGATGATCTTTCTCCTAGAGATCAATTCCGAATAAAATCTTTTATCCCTATTATGGACGCTTTAGAAATCAATATACAGAAAAGAGCTGAAGTGTATGAAAATATTTCAAACAAATTTTTATTTTATCTAAATTTTGATCTCAAAGACAACGAATTGACAGAAAATGTAAAAGTATTAGTAAATAATTATCCTGATGATATAGATGAAAATTTATGCGAAGAGATAAAACATTTTTACTTATATGTAAAAAAAAATTATTCCGAAATAAAAGACTATACTTTTCAAAGCTTATATAATATAATAATAAAAGATAATGTGCAATCAGTTTTTCCAAATGACGAAACTATATTTCGAATTTTTCTAACTTTAATGATAAGTAATTGCTCTGGAGAAAGCATTTAGCAGGCTGAAAAGGGTAAAAAATGAATGTCGCAAGCATGCTGCAAAGAAAACTATGTTCTTTGAGTATTTTATATACATATACCCTTATGGAAATATTTTTCTGAAAATATAACAAAACTTTGCTGAAATATATTTGAAAATCTCTCTCAATTGACCCCATTTCATTATCATTTCATCAATATTTCAGTAAAAATTTAGTAGAAAAAAATTTTTTTTGTTTATATTGAAGTATTTTTTATGAAATTTAATTACGTATTTAGTTCAGAAAAAAGTTATTCAGCACTGTTCATTGTAGTTCATTAAAATGCATACAATGAAAGAGAAAAAAAATACACTGTAGTAACTCAGTCAACACCGAGCATCTGTTTCATTACATCTATGTTATAATTTCGTTCTCAACAATGCAAATGCAATATAACACATGGTGTTATATTGCATTTACATTACATCTGAAACCATGTGAGCTTTCTCGGACGCGGTATAGCTCGCCGGAATCCGGGTTCGTTCGGTTGGGGGTACGCCAAAAAGAATGCACGCGATTGATGATAATAAATAAGAAATGTGTTTATTGAAATAATGAACTTGATGACTGTGTACATGCGATGTATGATTGATATAAATATACCCGGTGTGATGTGTACAAATGTGTAATTGCGTGAGTGAAAACAAAACGACGTATGATTGCGATGCGAAATGTGTATAAATGTACGGTGTGTGTCGCTGCATGAGTGTAAAGAAAACGACGTATGATTATGATATAAAATGTGTATAAATGTCCTGTATGTATAACTGCGTGAGTGAAATAAAAACGGTGTATGGCCTGTACAGTGATTTGAATGTCTGACGGCGGAATATGATCGATTTACGCGTGACGTGAAGCGTCTTGGTGCGATCGGTGGAATGATTTGCGCAAGTGCAAATGATCAAATTGTGACGGTTGGTACGACGGGGCGCTTGTCGGCGGGTGCGTTCGTAGCGGTGACGCGAGTCCGTTCGATAACCGATCGATACGGGTCGCTCGGCGGCGCGGATTGGTTGACGCGGTTTTGCCTGCCGGGTGGATTCTAACTTTAAATCCCGGTGCACGGAAACGCGATGTTAGGATGGGGAAGCCGAGTACGCTTGGCGGGTACACGAGAACGCTCGTGTCTAAGAGGTGAGGAGCCGAGTACGCTCGGCGGGTATACGAGAACGCTCGTATCGGGGACTTGAAGCCGAGTACGCTCGGCGGAAGTACGAGAACGTTCGTATGAAGGAGGATTTAGAGCGGCGATCCGGCTGGGTACACGGGAATGCCCGTGCACGAAGATCGGTGCCTGGAGAAGCCGAGTACGCTCGACTATACGAGAACGCTCGTATGCGAAGAAAGAATACCGATAACGCTCGGCGGTACACGAAAACGCTCGTGTGCTGGAAAAAGCATAGAAGCCGAGTACGCTCGGCGGACTACGAGAACGCTCGTAGAAGGATGTTCGCTGTCTAGCAGCGAACAAGATCTGGTCAAAAGACGTACAACCGAGCCTCTTTTATACCCGGCTGGCGGCCGACTGACTTCGGATCGGCAAGCATCGGCGGTTTCGGCGGCGGGCGGTTTCGGCGGCCCCCACTAACAGAATTTCGGAACGGTCGGATGTGAGGGTCCATTCGGCGATTGACCGCCGTTGTTTTCGATAAAGTTTATCGGCGCTCAATGCACTCTTGGTGGGCTACGGACGATGGACGGTCCGTAGCCGTAACGATGCAGCTTGCGGGCTTACACATCTATGTTATAATTTCGTAGCCAACAATGTAAATGCAATATAACACCATGTGTAATGTAATTAATGCTCGGTATTGACTAGGAATGTATACATAAGTATATCTTTTATATATATTTATTTATTATTTCTTCTTCATTACAAACTTGATAACGTAACTTTATAAAAAAAATTACTTTTAAGATAAAATAAAAACTTTCTTTGTAATTAAAAAATTACAATATTTCGCGTATTTATACTTTATATTAGGTGCAAATAAACAATTTTATGAATTTACAAATATAGTGAAAGAATCAGATTTTCGATATGGCAGTAATTTTCAACGATAGTTTAATAATTTTTCCTACTCTCAGTATCTAGCAAATTGTACAAAGCAAAATTTTGGTAAGCATCAGTAAATTAAAAAAATAAGTAATCTTCAAAGTAATTCATAAAAAATTTATTATAAATGAATATTTTTTGTCAATTTTTTCAATTTGTCAATTAAAAATCAGCAGAACATCGCAAAATTTTTCAATAATTTCACAAATTAATTTCATAAATATTTCAGCAATTTTTCATTAAAAAGTAACACAGTTTTCAGTTTAATTCAGTAAATTTCATAATATCTAATATTTCAAAACTCTTTTATTACTTTTCAGCAGTATATTTTAACTTTCCTTATATTTCACAGTATTACATTAAATTTTCATACAGAAAATTATGATTTATTTTGAAATATTTTCAGTAATTTTTCAAAAATTTTCATTTTACTTTTCATTGATTTCATAGTACTTTCAGCAAAATATTTCCATCAGGGTAGAGAGTGATAAACTGAGAACTTTGTCATTTGAAGATATTGTAACAGATTTCGCGATAAGAAAAGCACGAAAACGAATGTTTTAAATAAAATTGGATCCCGATATTTTATATTATTCGTTTGAAATGTGAGTTGCAATAAATGCGGACATATGTGTATATGTCCAGATAGCACAAGGACGTCCTATGAACATCCATTGAACGTTCGAGTTCGGACATCAGGACATCCATAAAACGTCCGAATGAAGTCCGATGAACGTTTTATGGATGTCCTATGGATGTTCGTTTTTCACAACTGTGGACGTCCATAAAATACACAAAAAAGGATCTAAAATGGACATAATTTATTCCAGTGCTTTACTATTCATAATTATTGCTGAAATAAACATTCAAAATACATAAAGGAAAGGTTTATCAGTAATAATAAATCTGAAATGCAGAATTAATTCAGATATATATATATATATATATATATATATATATATATAATATATATATATATATATATATTATATATATATATATGTATATTTTTAAAACTTAATTTTTCAAATTACAAAATTTAATTATACATACATATACATATCATATAATATATATAATTAGGGTTATAATTAATGAAAACTAAAATAAAATAATATATAAAATATTAAGCGTAATATAAAATCCCGGACAAGAAAAACATAACAAAAATATTCAATAAACAATATCCGAGAATATAAAAACAACACATCACAGATATATCTTAAAATAATCAGTACTTCAATTACATTTTTAGAAACAAAACAATAATATAAATAACTTTAAAGGAGGAGTTAAATTAAAGAAAATAAAAAACGTTTGGATAAATATATAACTATTGAATGCCATTTTTTTCGCGTGCTTCAAGTAACGTCTCGGTTCAACATTATCTGCATGTAATTTTCTTACAGTACCTAATAAAGTACGAGCATCTCGAGGAAGTTCTGGATATCTAGGTTTTATATATGCCATCAATTCATTTAGTGCGACATGAGTTATCTTATTTTTAATAGTCCATTCTTGCAATTGTGATGTAAAACTTACATTATCATTCTCACAATGTTCAAAATTATTTAAAAAATTACGATTAACTGGACTATCATCATTAATATTGCTATCAACATTATTATTCTCGCTGTCAAGGGCCTCTTCATCATTTATTAATTCACATTTATCATTATAAACGGCACATGTTAGTGATAGATCTTTATCCAATTTTTTATTTAAATTAATCGTATTTGCAAGTTCATCTCTCTCAAGTACTAATGATGATACGTGTTATCAACCCGGATAACTTTGATATCCGAATTGCGTTTTCGCGTATTCGAATAATAATAACTCTTTCGTATTAATGCCAATGTTTACCCTGGTGAAAAATATTCTCAGAATTTTTCATAAAAATTTTCAGATTTTTTACAAAAATTTTATAACTTTTTCAGAAAATTTTAAGATTTTTTATATGAATTGGCACACTTTTCAAAAAAGTTCAGAAAAGAAATGAAAATATATGAAAATATTAGGTACCGCGGAAAGTTCGTGTCGTTTTTTCCGATGAACGACATCTCTTAGAAAAACGACACGAATTTTCCGCGGTACCTAATATATGAATAAATTCATTATTTCTCATATTTTCCAGATCTGTATATATTAAAGCCCGTGTCCACGATGCAAGAAATTGGTTCGAATTCTTGGCCCAAAATGGTTGGATTACTTCAAGAAATGTGTAACCAATCAACTTGCTGTTTTTCTATAAAAACTTCAATTTAATTGGCTATACATTTCTCGGACCAAGAACTTGGACCAATTTCTTGCATCGTGGACACAGGCCTTTAGAAATCAAATATTTTTACAAGTTGAAAAATATACGATTTATCAGCTTTTATTTTTCTACCTTATTGGCCGGAGCACAGACTTTTGCATAAAGCATAACGCATAAGCATAAGGAAATTGATTGGTCCATTTCCTTATGCATTTGCTTATGCTTATATATAGACCAATCAATTTCCTTATGCTTATGCGTTATGCTTTATGTAAAAGCTTGTGCTCTCGGCTTATCTTTGAATGCATTTCATTTAGCAATGTAAAAACGTGTCATTCTATATTTATTTTCTAGTAGATATCGAACATAGAATGTCACGTTAACATACATGTTAATACATGTTTTATTCTGTGTTTGACATCCAATGAAAAAGATAGAATAGAAATATATACTTGCGTTAATTTGTACCGTTAAATAAAATGTACTCAAAGCATTGAAATATATACCATACTGGAACGAGCACGCCTTTGTTCTCGACCGGTCAGATGGAGATAGCTGTTCGGACCCGGATCTCTCTATCTAACCAACAGTTTTGGTCACGTGTTCACAGCTACTATTAGTCGAGAGTAGACGAGATAGAAAGAGAAATCCGGTACCCAGTCACTGCCTTGTCTGACCGTTTTGTCGAATGGAGGGGGTAGCCTGTGCGCCTTCCAGTATGGTATATATTTCAATGACTCAAAAGCAGGGCAAAATATGGAAGCTGATAAATCGTAAATTTTTTTTAGAAATATTCCGTTAAATAGAATACAGAAAAATGTACCTTATTACAACACATACTCGCATACATATACATTTAAAAATTCTATAAAAAATATATAATAATTACAAATATTGAATTTATTACATTTCATACATAATAAATATAAAAACCGCTTATGAAATATAAATTGTAATTATAACATATTATTGGCAAAAATAATTTTCATAATAATTATTATTATAACGCTTGCAGCTATACAGCTATCGAACATTATTACATCAGATTCCGTAATCTTAAAAATTCCGGCTAATAATTTTCTTTTTTTTTTTTTAAATAATTTTCTAAAAAATGTTTTAAAAATATGAATAAATAAGAAATTTTTTCTCAGAATTTTTCATAAAATAAAATTATAAAAAATTCTTAAAATTTTCTAGGAAATTATGAGATGTTTTTTCACCAGAGTATTGCAGATCCACAAAATAATTGTTTATTATTTATTCACCAACAGTTGAAATCACGCAAACTTTATAATCAGTGATCTCGATTTACGAGATGCGACAACGCCTAGGAACCTTAATGGTCCTGAGTTGCTTGGCAACGCCTTGAGACTGTATTATATGTCCTGAGCCTTCGCAATATTGAGTCGCTTGTAAAAGATCGGAACGTTTTGAAAATTCAGAAAATACTGAGAGCGATCACTGCGCGACACCGAATTTATACCCGACTTGATCAATGGCATCAAAGCGCGTGTCGAAAGACTTTGCAATAAACCGACAAATAATACCGACAAGAAACTCTCTTACAAGTCAACTCACTAATACGCATATGTTTTTTTTATAAACTATCGTTGTACACGACATATATTAACGCATACCAATACGTCATTATTATTAGTGCTTAAAACTAGACATATATTAGTAGTTAATAAAGGCAAATCATGAATGGAATCCACGATATTGACAGATGCACCAACTATCTTTTTTGCATGTGTATAATATTTTCTATTTACCTTGGGCATTTTTAATCATTAGTTATGATATCTGAATAAACCGGATTGTACCTGATTGTATCTGACTGGACCAGAATCTGCGTTGTATCTACAAAATAAAAATACATAACCTCTAAATATTATGCGTACTCATAGTGTCCATTCAATTTCTTTTTTCGTTCATATAATTGATATCATTCACATGTGTATAATTTCAATAAAATCTACTTACCGTTTTATTGTGAATAATAAATACGGAAAAACACAGAACGAAATTGAAAGAGAATGAGGCGATTGTTAACTTCTCGACGAAATAATGCCGAGCTGTCGATGGCAGAGCATTCTGCGCAGTCAGAGAAAACGCGCGAAACATTCATGTCCATAACCGGATATCTTATGGATGTCCAAATATTGATCACTGACGGATGTCCGAAATCAGATGTACGATGGACATCCATTTCATGTCCATAGACGTGCGGACGTAAAAGGGGCATAAAATGAATGTCCATAGGATGTCCTGTGCTATCTGGGTGTATATTATTGTATATTATGTTTTGTTATTCCTATAAGCCCGCTGTAATAGATTTTTTTTTTGGTCGCTCGAACTATCGAAAAAATGAAATTTTGGAGAAATATGGAGGCCTTCTTAAGATCATAGCATAGAGGCCACAAAATCGTACATCCAACCCCGACAATGTCCAATAGATATTAAAATGATATTGGCTGCGTTCGTCTTGTTTGCTTTCGTGCTAAAAATGTACACAAGCATCGCTTTAGCCGTTCACCTTGGCGCATTTTTTAATTTTATAGAGATTTTAGAAAATTCTATCTTTCTTATTTCTTCTATTTCTTTTTCACCTTCTTTGTTCAAGGTTTTTCCTACAAAAAGGAGATGCAACAACGTTGGTAGTGTCACACCACTGGTGTGGTACACGATTGAGCGTATACAAAAAACGCTCCTTGATTCGAATATTTATTCTTTATTGAGGGTATATTTCGAACCATGCTAGTTTAACTTATTTTATTTTCTTATTTATTTAGATGTTGGCAGCCACTAAACTAAACCGAGAAGTGTTCCGAACCCTATCATAACATAATCCTGTACATACATACGATACTAATTACAGGTTAAGGGCCGTTTCAACCCAAGATCTATAGAGAGAAGGTTACCTCATGCGCAAAGAGGGACGAGCGGTAAGAGGGGCAAATGCAGAGAGGGGCGAGCGGCAAGAGGGGCAATGATGATTTCATCGGCGAACAGAAGCTATCTCAAACAGCTACTGTTTGTCGATGAGATCATCATGCTCTCCCCTTCCTTCATTGCCCCTCGCCATCAAGCTGTTTCTAGCTCCCCCCTTCCTTCATCGCTCCTCGCCATCAAGCTGTTTCTAGCTCCTCCCTTACTTCATCGTCCCTCGCCCTCAACCGGTTTTACTGAGGTAACCTTCTCTCTATAGATCTTGGTTTCAACCAACATGGTTTAAGAAATTAAACCCTAGTGACATTCGGTTATCTTAACTTAACCTGAATATTGGTTCCTACCAATTATTTAACGGCGTTTAAATATCTGTAAAATTTAAGTTAAACGGTCGATCTCGTTAAAGTAATTAAACGTCGGTTTTAAGAAATGTTACTAACAATACTCTATTTTTATTTCTATATATTATATCATCAAATATGTATCCTGACCTTTATTGGATATCATATTGTCAAAATTCAAATTCAACACTCATTCACAGTGGTTGACACGTTACAGATACGTTAAAAATAATTGTGAAAAATAATAATTATTATTTTGTTGATATGATGGCGTATTTTAATCTTTTGTGGTCCTCAGATTCTGATGATGAAAATATTGAACAATTTGAACGAAGAAGAAAAAGATTTAAACAGCGAGGTAATTATTTTGAAACATTAGATGACGTTGAATTTAAAATGCGATTTAGATTAAGTAAAGATTTGATATTATTAATATTGGAACATATTAGAAAAGAGTTAGAATTTTTGACACATAAGTAAGTTTTTCAGTATTATTTTATAATTATAATTACAAGTTTAAATTATATTTTAATTATATATATATATATATAATAAATATATAAATCGTGGTAGAAACTAATTAGCATTACCTTTGGTTTAAACTCAGGTTCAAATTTAACTAAGGCACTATAAAACGTGAGTATTCTCACGTCTGCTTACGTCTCCGCCATTTTTGTTCCATTCTCTCACTCCTTGCCCTCTCGCCACTGTCACTGAGCTGAGAAGTTTATGATGATTAGGTTATGGTTTCTAAGCTGCTCGAACTCTGTGTTTACGTGTATTTTGATTATCCGACTGTGAACCAAAAAAAGATACAAAATGCCTTGCTGCGTTGCGGTCAATTGTGCCAATAGAACAGAAAAAGGAGCTCGATTATTTTTGTTTCCTGCGAATGATGGTCGTCGACAGCAATGAATACGTAATCTCCGCAGAGAGTCTTGGACACCAACCAAATCATCGTGCCTCTGTGAAGTAAGTTTATTCTCTTATATTTCCAATTTACGTAGCTTTTTCTGTTTGTTTAGAATCATAGATCGTTTTTTTAAGTGTAGTTTAGATTTGTCACCGTTTGAAATTACATAAATATGAATAACTGTAATCAATAAGGACATTTATTTTATAAGCAATTTTTTTATTTTAGAAACATTTTGAAAAATCAGTTTGAGACTGGTCAAGCAGATAATTGGCGAAAATTAAAACCAAACGCCATACCAATACTTTTCAATATACCTGATTCACCTGCAATGAATAAAAATGAAACAGATGAACCAAATACAAATGCCACTGCTGAGAAAGACGTAAGTTTCTATGATACATTACAGTAAGGTAAAAGAAATGATATATTAATTTGTTTGTTTATTTATTCATTTATTTATTGTTATATTTATGGGCGTGATTAATACTCTTGTACACATCGTACGAGTGATTAAATATAAACATAAGATTAATGAAAAAATTTACGGCTTTCTCAGCAGTGGCATTTGTATTTGGTTCATCTGTTTCATTTTTATTCATTGCAGGTGGATCAGGTATATCGAAAAGTGTTGGTATGGCGTTTGGTTTTAATTTTCGCCAATTATCTGCTCGACCAGTCTCAAACTGTGATTCTTCAAAATGTTTCTGAAATAAAAAAACTGCTTATAAGATAAATGTTCTTATTGATTACAGTTATTCATATTTATGTAATTTCAAACGGTGACAAATCTAAACTACACTTAAAAAAACGATCCATGATTCTAAACAAACAGAAAAAGCTACGTAAATTGGAAATTTAAGAGAATAAACTTACTTCACAGAGGCGCGATGATTTGATTGGTGTCCAAGACTCTCTGCGGAGATTACGTATCCATTGCTGTCGACGAACATCATCCGCAGGAAATGCAAATACTCGAACACCTTTTTCTGTTTTATTGGTAAAATTGACCGCAGCACAGCAAGGCATTTTGTATCTTTTTTTTGTTTACAGTCGAATAATCAAAATACACGTAAACACAGAGTTCGAGCAGCTTAGAAACCATAACTTAATCATCATAAACTTCTCAGCTCAGCGACAGAGGCGAGAGAGCAAGGAGTGGGGAAATGGAACAAAAATGGCGGAGACGTGAGCAGACGTGAGAATACCTACATCTTTAGGCTGTATCCCCATGGAGAAAGAAATAGCGGAACGGAACAGTAACGGAACAGTAGAGGAAAAGAGATATGATGAATATATCTCTTTTCAACTACTGTTCCGTTACTGTTCCGTTCCGTTATTTCTTTCTCCATGGGGATACAGCCTTAGTGCTCTAGTTTAACTGAGAGTTTGCTAAACTGCCAATTAGGTAAAGTTGGTAGAAACGGGCCTTAGGGTGCCGTCACATACAGCCTGTAATCCGTAATCCGCACCGGAAGTCCGCAAAAGTTACTAGGTATTTCGTCCGTAACGTTACGTGTGTTTTTATCTCCTTGTGTCCCATGGAGCCGTAAATACAAACGTAACGGTAGTACTATTTTTTATTTAACAGATTATAATTGTTTATTTGTATTTTATACATAAGAAAACTACAGAATATATTATGATTTTAACAAAAGTTTTAATTAAATCGTCAAATTTAGTTAAATAAATAAAATTAGAAAAAGCATTACTAGTAATAACTAGTAACTTGTAGTAACTTTTACGGAAATTTCATAGAATTACGGCTCCATGGGACACAAGAAGATAAAAACACACGTAACGTTACGGACGAAATACCTAGTAACTTTTGCGGACTTCCGGTGCGGAACACGGATTACGGGCTGTATGTGACGGCACCCTTAGGCTGGCGTCACATAGAACCCGTAATCCGTAATCCGCACCGGAAGTCCGCAAAAGTTACTAGGGATTGCGTCCGTAACGTTACGTATGTTTTTTCTCCTTGTGTCCCATGGAGCCGTAAATACACACGTAACGGTATTACTATTTTTTATTTAACAAATTATAATTGTTTATTTGTATTTTATTCATAAGAAAACTACAGAATATATTATAATTTTAACAAAAATTTTAATTAAATCGTCAAATTTAGTTAAATAAATAAAATTAAAAAAAGCATTACTAGTAATAACTAGTAACTTTTAGTAACTTTTACGGAAATTTCATGGAATTACGGCTCCATGGGACACAAGGAGATAAAACACACGTAACGTTACGGACGCAATCCCTAGTAACTTTTGCGGACTTTCGGTGCGGATTACGGATTACGGGTTCTATGTGACGCCGGCCTTACAGGTCGAAACCATAGACATAGAAATAAGGAGACGGAGTGTAAGCCGCGGGGGGTGAAGCCGCTTTCGGGGAGCAGGGACTACGGTCACATGGTACTTTGGTGCCACATTTATGCTACAACTAATGCCAATGTGGCACCAAAATACACGTGACTGCTATTCTCCGCACCGCGGAACTGGCTTCACTCCCCTCGCCTAAAGTAAGATTTTATGCTTTGTCTCCTTATTCCTATGTCTATGGTCGAAACACTTCTCAGTTTAGTTTAGTGGCTGCCAACATCTAGAAAATAAAATAAGCTGAACTAGCACGGTTCGGAATACATCCTAATTCGTCCATTATATTCGTATGGTTTTTGGAATTCTTATCATTAATGACAGGATTTGTATTATCCATTGTCGATTTTTTAGCTTTTGGGGATTCCGCGTCAGTTGGTTCCTTATCAACGGCGAGCCTTTTGTTATTCTTAGGCATATTTTTGGTTAACTTATTTGACATAGTAATACAAGAATTTGTTTGATTTAGATCAAAATTGATACCTATAATATCTGTAATATTTTTTAAGGATTGACAGGAATGAAACTAGCACCTCTGTCGGAATAGAAGTAAACAAATTTTGGTCATAATGACGGAAAAAAACGCATAACAATTATGATATTCATACTCAGAAAAAGTATACGCAACTTAGTAAAAAGCGATTTTTTTGGAAAAATGGTTTTAAAAAAATTTTTTTTTATAGAAACGTGTATTTCAATTTTTTTTCATTTTTAAGGACCAAATTGCAAAATCGGGCTCTTTACTAAATTGCACAGTTATATAAGGAATATATTTTTTTTTAATTGACAACAAAATATTACTTTTCCGAGTCACAGTTTGTTTACTACAAAATCATTAAATCTGAACGATTTCTATGCTAACATGGCTGCTTGACAAGAAGAAACAAACACCTCGCATTAGCGTAGCAAGACTAGCAAGCGCCCGCTTATCGTACTTTTTATATTTGCATATTGTTATATGTATATGAATTATTGATAATTATATATATATATATATATATATATATATATATATAATATTTATCAATAATTCATATCAATAATTCATATCAATAATTTATCAATAATTCATATATATATATATATATATATATATATATATATATATATATATATATATATTAACATCATCTAAAGATTGATAATAATAATTAAATAATAATATACAGGGTAATGAAATTTATTATCGAGAAAATACAAGTGCCTTTTATACTTGCTAAAACATTGCATGTAATATTTATGAACAATTTATATACATACATACACATATTTGCACACATATATGCATACATACATACGCAAATATGAGATGTATGATAAGCGGGCTCTTGCTAGCCTTACTACGCTACTATCTTTTGCCGCAAGACGGCTAAAAAGCATTTTCAGCTTGTACTTGTATTTCGAAAAGCTATTACAGGAGAAACAAGGATCTCTCTATCCTTGTTCTTAGTTCTTAGTTTCTCCGCATGAGGCCCCCAAAATCAATTCGGACTTGGGCCGTCACTCCTGTCAACCCTTAAGTCAGAAATATCATTTTTGAATGCATTATTACTAATTCTATTTTTCGTTTGAGGAGATATATCTTTGTTTTCATCCTTCATATCTATATCAGAATCGCTGTTGCTAGATTTAGAGATGATTTGCAATACCTTTACATTATGAGTGTTCTTGATATTTTCTTTCTTCTGCCTCCCGTTTATCAGGTACTCAGTATTTTTGTTGTCGTCTCACCGCGTGGCGCACCGCGTGGAATGAACAATTTAGAATGCTCAAATCCTACTACTGTTGGCAAGTGACCGAAGTCGCCGGCCTTAACACCTCTGATCCTGGCCTTCTTTATTGAGATCGCTTATTAGATTTTGAGTTTGTAATACTGATCCTGGCCTTCTTTATTAAGATCGCTTATTAGATCTTGAGTTTGTAATAAACCACAATACAGGCGTTATTTTATTTTGTACAAGGCACTTAATGGACTTTTTAGGTTAACTCAATACGTCTCTTAAGGAATACCAACCCATTCTCCTGCGTATTTGTCACTGAGTACAATTGAGTTTACACCACGGACTAAGGAATAGAGGGACTGAGTCTAAAGTCCTAGTTTAGGCGAGAGGGGATGGTAATTCAAGCGTGCGGGGGGGACTGCTTTCCGCCCACAGATGTCTATACTAGTACTAGATCGCTAACTTTAGGCTTTGACGTATGGAAAAACTGAGGCTGGCAGGATTTCCGGTTTCGGCCATGACACCCTACAACAAAATGGCCGCTCAACAACTGCTCAGCAACTGCTCAACAACTGCTTAACAACTGCTCAGCAACTGCTTAACAACTGCTCAACAACTGCTCAACAACTGCTCAACAACTGCTCGGCATCTTTCAAGAATTTTTACAATATTATCAATTTGTATCACCACGCCGGGTATCACATGTGCATACGCACGTACAGATATAAGGCCATCACACACAAAATGACATAATTGCATATGCATAGCATAAGACCGTCTCGACCAATGAACATGCTATGTAAATCAATATGGCACCTTTATACTAGATGTTCATTGGTCGAGACGGTCTTATGCTATGCATATGCAGTTATGTCCATTGAGTAAAAAGAAACAGGAGGGAGCATATACTAGCCAGGACTAGGTAAATCCGCGGACGGATGTACGTCATGGCAGCCATCTTGAGCGACCACTTTTTGAAAGTAAGAGGGAATGCTCGAGCATTGCTGCAAGCGGCATACCGTACGCCGTACGCATTAATATGCAGTGTATAGTCTTTTATGCAACAGTGTATGGAAATAAACGATCAAAATGGTATACTGTAGAGCTTGTGGCATAACAGCAGCAGCTCGAAATCATGGAATAACGTTTCATCGGTTAGTATTATCAACAATAATGAGATTTTTATTTTGAAGATTATAATCATATGTATAATATTGTGAAATTGTAGATTCACAATAATTACTAAATAATTTTCACTCACAAACAGGTTTCCGAAAAATCCGGATCAAAGAAATGCATGGATAAATTTTTGTAAGGACGAAGGATTTAATATAAATTTAGATTTTAGATTTTAACATTGCTCTTATGGAAATACTGCACGAGTGCAATCCCAATGAAAAACGCCATTAAAATTTGATATTATTGTTGCATATTATAGTTATTTTCTTTTAATTGTACATTATTTCCTAATTAAACATAACAAGTCATTCAATATTGGCGCCCTTGAGCGGCCATCTTGAGCGACCACTTTATATAGTCACTTCCGTCCGCACTTTTAAGACTAAACGCTCCCTCCTGTTTCTTTTTACTCAATGGTTATGTCATTTTGTGTGTGAGGGCCTATACACATTACACACGCATTGTCGCCATTTTGTTGTAGGGTGTCATGGCCGAAACCGGAAATCCTGCCGGCCTCAGCTCTTTTGACGAAGTTAGCGATCTAGTACTAGTATAGACATCTGTGTTTTCGCCATATTGATGTAGCGATTCTCACACAGAGATTCTGTGTCTGGGACATGGTTACACTCGTGTAGTGGTGCCACTAGACATAACGAATGACAAGCGTAAAGAGATTAGGCGGTTTTATTATTGTTGTACTATAAATTTTATAAAATACTTTAACTTTTATTACTCTGAGGCTCTGCATACAGTAAACAAAATATTAGAAATAGCAATAATCATTTAATATTAAAAAGAGAAATTATTTTACATCTAACAAGAGAATAAAATATATTAATTAGTTCCAATTCTTATTTCTTAATTCATGCATTAACTTTTTCTATTCTTTTTATTTTTGAAATAAATAATTCCAATTTCTTATTTCTAATATTTAATAATTATTCCTATTTCTATTTCCTATTTTGTTTATTGTGCGCAGGATCTGACTTTCATTTCTCACACATACGCAAATAGTGAGTTCTATGTGTGGTGATTTCTAAACGAATATGGCGGCCCCCCCCCCCCCCCCCGCCGCAAACGAGCTCCTCCGGTACAGCTTGTGCTCCGTCCCTCTATTCCTTAGTCCGTGGTTTACACGGCAACGTTAATCGGATTTAAAATCCGTTTACACGCAAGAATTTATTTCATCACCATTTCTCTTAAGCCTTGTGTCCACGATGCTAGAACTCGGTCCGAGATCTCGGACCGAGGGAAAGTTACTAGAACTCGGATCATGTACACACTGAACTTGGATGCAAAACTCGAATAAGAAGCTCGAACGAAAAAATGCGTTGCGTCCCATTTTTCGGTACGAGTTATTGCGAGTTATTAGATTTTACTAGTTTCTTTTACTATCTGTCAAGACAAAATATAAGATACTTATAGTGATACGAGATACTGTGAACAATATAAATAATATTTTAGTAAGTAATTATAGAATTGAAAAATAAGAGAAATATAATTCTTAAATAAAATAAATTAATAAGATTAATAATTAATAAGATTTACATAAGTAGTTATTATTAGTTTTAATGCAGATTAAATTAGACATTAAAAATATATTATAATCTATATATACATATTATTTTTCAAGAAAAGTATAATAATATATAAAATTGATTTTCAGAAAAAACTTCTTTTATAATAAAAAATGGATAAGAAGGAAAATGTTAAAATTTTATTAATGTTATATCAACAACATTCTTGTTTATATGTTACAAAAAGTGTTGATTATCATAATCGTATGAAACGAGATCAAGCTTTACAGATAATCTGTAATTAGTACAAAGAATTAACAGGACAACCACTAACAACTGAAATTGCAAAAAAAAATTAATAATTTATGATCACAATATCTGGACCATCTAAATAAAATAAAACATTCGAAATCAAGCGGTGCATTACTTGATGATATCTATAAACCAACTTGGCAATATAACATAGATCAGAAAATCATCGTAAAGAATCGTAACTCGATTACAACGCTAACTATATTCAGCCAAGTATAAATATTATTGTTCGAGGACTCGGACCGAGATCTCGGATTGAGTTCTAGCATCGTGGACACAAGGCTTTACCGATGTAGTAAAACCTTAGGGCCGTTTCAACCAACGTGGTTTAAGCATAGACTTATATAAATAGACCCAGCGTTCTGTGAGAGGAGTTGTCCGCGTCTTCTAAAGGACAGAATGATACGCAGTAAGGTGCTGTCTCCGTCACTTGCTGGTCTGGAGGGGGAACGTCGACAACGTTGAGGGGAATTAAAAGGCGCGCGTACCGCATTTATACATGCGGTACGCGCGCCTTTTAATTCCCCTCAACGTTGTCGACGTTCCCCCTCCAGACCAGCAAGTGACGGAGACAGCACCTTACTGCGTATCATTCTGTCCTTTAGAAGACGCGGACAACTCCTCTCACAGAACGCTGGGTCTATTTATATAAGTCTATGGGTTTAAGGGTCGACAGAAGTGAAACTAGCACCTCTGTTGGAAAAGAAGTAAAGCTCGAAATCATAATAATAACCAAAACCAAATCGTAATAATAAACAAATTTCGGTCATAATTACGGAAAAAAAACGCATAGCAATTATGTTATTTACATTCAGAAAAAGTATACGCAACTTAGTAAAGAGCGATTTTTTTGGAAAAATGATTTTAAAAGAATTTTTTTTTATAAAAACGTGTACTTCAATTTTTTAATTTTTAAGGACCTAATTGCAAAATCGGATTTTTTACTAAGTTGCGCAGTTAGATAAGGAATATATTTTTTTTAAATTACAACAGAATATCACTTCTCCGAGTCACAGTTTGTTTACTACAAAATCGCTAAATCTGAACGATTTTTATGCTAACATGGCTGCTTGACAAGAAGAAACAAACACCTTGCATTAGCGTAGGAAGACTAGCAAGCGTTCGCTTATTGTACTTTTTATATTTGCATATGGATATATGTATATGAATTGTTGATAAATATTATATATATTGGGTTGCAACTAAGTAATTGCGGATTTTTTCAAGAAAATAAAAATTAATTTTTTTATGGAACGAAATAACTTTATTCAATAATGTATTGTCCATTTTTATCGATGACTTTTTGCCATCTTTCTGGCAGCATCATAATTCCACGTTCATAAAATTTATGGTTTTTATCGGCAAAAAACTGAACCAAGTGCGATTTGACATCATCATCATTATTGAAAGTTTTACCATTCAAGAAGTTTTGCAAAGATCGAAATAATTGGTAATCCGATGGTGCAAGGTCAGGACTATATGGTGGATGTGGCAGTACATCCCAACCAAGCTGCAATAATTTTTGTCGAGTGGCCAAAGATGTGTGTGGTCTTGCATTATCATAGTGGAACATGACACCTTTACGATTTGCCAATTCTGGTCGCTTTTCTTGAATTGCATTGTTTAATTTGGTTAGTTGTTAAATGTATACATCTGAATTAATCGTTTGGTTGCGTGGTAAAATTTCAAAGTAGACAATTCCTCTGTAATCCCACCAAATTGATAACATAACTTTTTTTTCGTGAATTTCAGCTTTGGATGTTGTTTGAGCTGGTTCATCTTGCTTGCTCCACGATCTTTTTTGATTGACATTGTTGTAAACGATCCATTTTTCATCGCCAGTTATTAATAGTTTCAAAAATGGATCGTTTTCGTTACGTTTCAGAAGCAAATCGCAGTTATTGATGCGTTTTGTTAAGTAAATTTCCTTAAGTTGATGAGGAACCCATATATCGAGTTTTTTTACGTAACAAAGTTGTTTTAAACGCTTTTCAATACATGTATGTGATACATTAAGCTTCTTTACAATCTCACGTGTTGTGCTATGACGATCGGAATCGATTATTGTTTTTATTTGATCGTCATCAATCTCCAATGGACGACCAGAGCGTTGCCCTTCTTTAAGTGAAAAATCACCAGAACGAAATTTAGCGAACCAATTTTAAAGCTTTGTGTCCACGATACTAGAACTCGGTCCGAGATCTCGGACTGAGGGAAAGTTACTAGAACTCGGATCATGTACACACTGAATTTGGATGCAAAACTCGAATAAGAAGCTCAAACGAAAAAATGCGTTGCGTCCCATTTTTCGGTACAAGTTATTGCGAGTTATTAGATTTTACTAGTTTCTTTTACTATCTGTCAAGACAAAATATAAGATACTTATAGTGATACGAGATACTGTGAATAATATAAATAATATTTTAGTAAGTAATTATAGAATTGAAAAAATAAGAGAAATATAATTCTTAAATAAAATTAATTAATAAGATTAATAATTAATAAGATTTACATAAGTAGTTATTATTAGTTTTAATGCAGATTAAATTAGACATTAAAAATATATTATAACCTATATATACATATTATTTTTCAAGAAAAGTATAATAATATATAAAATTGATTTTCAGAAAAAACTTCTTTTATAATAAAAAATGGATAAGAAGGAAAATGTTAAAATTTTATTAATGTTATATCAACAACATTCTTGTTTATATGTTACAAAAAGTGTTGATTATCATAATCGTATGAAACGAGATCAAGCTTTACAGATAATCTGTAATCAGTACAAAAAATTAACAGGACAACCACTAACAACTGAAATTGCAAAAAAAAATTAATAATTTAAGATCACAATATCTGGATCATCTAAATAAAATAAAACATTCAAAATCAAGCGGTGCATTACTTGATGATATCTATAAACCAACTTAGTGGTTGTTTGAAGATATGAGTTTTCTATAACATAGATCAGAAAATCATCATAAAGAATCGTAACTCGATTACAACGCTAACTATATTCAGCCAAGTATAAATATTATTGTTCGAGGACTCGGACCGAGATCTCGGATTGAATTCTAGCATCGTGGACACAAGGCTTAACACTGCCGTTCTTTTAATGTTTCATCACACAGATGTCTAATAGACATTTATGATGGATTTATATCGTCATTTATCATGGAAATAACATGGATTTCTAATAGAAACCTATCCAATATCCATCGTAGAGATAGATGTAGTATGGAGTTATGGAGATTATATGGACGTCCATTGGATATTATGTTCCGTGTGGGATGGATAGTAAGAGGTTCAGAACAACTGATATTTTTAAGTCACTGGAGAATGATATAAATAAAAACGGAATAATGCGGGATGCAAAACAAATTCAAATAAAATATAAAAGTTTATGATTCATATGAGTTTATGATTCATATGTATTTTGTATAAATTTATATATTTTATAATTTTCATATATGTATTGATAACTATTAATACTTTTTGTAAATCCATATTAAACCAAATAATATATATATATATATATATATTATTATGTATTATTATAAAAATTAAGAGTAATGTTTACCTTATAACGTTCACCTTCTTTATAGATTATAATTTACTAGGTTGGCAACTCTGACACTTTCATTTCGCTCTTATTAGGAGTAAATTGAATCCGGTGTAAACGTTCCCTAAATCCAGTTCACTTCAGAGTGAATCGGAATTGGACGGATGGGTATAAACTAAGGGCTTGTTCGTTTTAGCTACACTGGGGCTGCTCTGGGTCTGCTCTACACAGGATAATACAGGACAGATAAATAGTTTGTCCTGTATTATCTTGTTTAGAGCAGACCCAGAGCTGCCCTAGTGCAGCTAAAACGAACAAGCCCTAAGGCTGTGTTCCAAAATTCACTGCCAGTACTAAAAATCTATAATTTACGTTACGTATATTGTAGATTTTCAGTACTGGCAGTGAATTTCGGAACGCAGCCTAAGTCATTGACAGTGGTTGACAGATACGTCAAAAATAATTGTGAAAAATAATAATTATTATTTTGTTGATACGATGGCGTATTTTAATCCTTTGTGGTCCTCAGATTCTAATGATAAAAATATTAAACAATTTGAACGAAAAGGAAAAAGATTTAAACAGCGGGTTTTAATCGAGTAAGGCGAGTTGCTTGAATATTAGAGATTCCATGTTCGAGACCTACATCTTGCAACTAGAAGAATTTATTAAAATAATTTAAATGTACATTTTCAAATTAAACAGATTATTGAAAATAACTGATTTTTTGTTAAATAAACTGTAAATGCAAAAATAAATGTTACAATACATGTATTTACAATACGTGTGTATTTATATTTCAAATCTGATTGATACACATGATCATGTTTTACAAGTATGCATTACGGACACTTTATAGATATAGCACATATCGGAACCAAAAAGTCGTGGACGTAGCACGGAAGAGACCCAAAAGATCGTGGACATTACCTACGGGATTCGTGGACATTAACTACGTAGTTAATGTGCACGTTTTGTGTTTGGCGCTAGCGGACAGAAACACGTAAAATGCGGGCATGTCCTCTGTCTTCTTTCTGGTAAAACGGTCGATTGCATGTCGTGCTAGCAGAGAGAAGCCTGAGAGAGGTCTATATAGTTGGCCCCCCCTCCTAACGCAAATCGTAAAAACATTTATATATTCGGATTGTACATTGTTTGTACATGAATGTACTATGATTTTTATCGTTTGTACATTTTTCGTTAATTTAAAAAAAAATTACAAAGTTTTCGTAACTGTGCCAATGATAGTTAGCCCCCCCTATGTCGCAATTACATCACGTAAACTATAACTTATGAATTTATCGTGCTTAATCGTTTGTACGTCGTTTGTACATTATTAATAATCGGTTAAATTTATAATTCCAACATTTGTTTTTGTTTAAAACGCAAGATAAATAATTTTTATTTGAATATGGCGGGTACGAAGTACGGAGCGGGTGCGCATGCGTGTGCGTGCGTATGCGCGCCTGTGCGTGCATATGCGTGTATGTGCGTGCGTGTGTGTGCTGCATGTATCGTGTAGGTGTGTATGCGAGTGAGTGGTGGGTGTGTACGCGCGTGTGTATATACACAACACAGCATATACCCACACATATGCACACACAGCATCACATTAGACGGCATTATATCACGGCTATGTCATCACAGCATAGCAAAAGTTAAAAGTTAAAGACTTTTAAAATATCTCTAGACGAAAAATTATTAATTTTTAAGCTTTGTTTCCATTGAGACTTTCGATCAGCATCAATAAATGATACTGCAATTTCGGCGAATTTAACCACTTTTCATAATGTTTGTGCGGGGTCCTTTTATAGAAATCTTTTAATTATGATTAAAAATTATTTGAATCAATTTTGAAAAGATAGATTTTCTCACAATGTTTTTAGTTCGTGCTTTACGAAACAAATAATTATCGCTAGCCAATCAAAATCTTTGTCGTTGCGACAAATGTAGACATCTCTCGTCAATGCTGCTCTATGGCCGGTATTCATAGGCCGGTATTCATAGTCCGTTCTTATATTCAAGATCGTCTTAAGCACGAACTTATATTCGCTCTCTTCGTCAGACACAATCTATGTGTGACGAAGAGAGCGAATATAAGTCCGTGCTTAAGACAATCTTAAATATAAGAACGGACTATGAATACCGGCCATAGTCCGTTCTTATATTTAAGATTGTCTTAAGCACGGACTTATATTCGCTCTCTTCGTCACACATAGATTGTGTCTGACGAAGAGAGCGAATATAAGTTCGTGCTTAAGATGATCTTGAATATAAGAACGGACTATGAATACCGCCCTATGTTTTTTTCACAATGTTTTGTTCATCTCCACTCTTTTAAGGTTCACAGTAGTCATATATGTAGTCATCTATGGCTTAGTTTACACCGATTGTTTAGTACGCGTACCAAATACTAAATCTGCTTCTCCGATAGGTATAAATCGTTTAGTGTAAAATCTACACCAATCAAAGAAGCTGATTTAGTACTTGGTACACGTACTAAACAATCGGTAAATATTCGCACATGATCCCCTTTTAATAAAATTAAGAATAAATTACATTGTCTTGTTGGCATTTGATTCTATTGATGTAAAATATTGTGATTTATCCATAACCGCTGTGGATAATATTTGTATTATAGAATCGAATGGACAAGTATTTCTTTCAAAATAGGGTTGTTTATCAATTAAAATCGGTTGATTGACGTTATAACCATTTTTTAAAAGCATTAATTTTTTAATATCTTTAATACGATTGTTACGATGACGAATATCTGGTTCAGATTTGTAATAATAACTACATCTTTTCTTTACATTTTCTTTCTCTTCACTTAATTTTTGATCACTGATTTGATTATTAATATTATTATATACAATTTCTTCAATGTTAGGAGATTTTAAGAAATTTCGACAGTTTTTCTGATTTTCTATACTTGATAATATTGATGCTGATCAAAAGTCTCAATAGGAACAAAGCTTAAAAATTAATATTTTTTTGTCTAGAGATATTTTAAAAGTCTTTAACTTTTAACTTTTGCTATGCTGTGATGACATAGCCGTGATATAATGCCGTCTAATGTGATGCTGTGTGTGTGAGTGGGTGTGTGCGTATGTGTGGGTATATGCTGTGTGTTGTGTATACACACGCGCGTACACACCCACCACTCACTCGCATACACACCTACACGATACATGCAGCACACACACGCACGCACATACACGCATATGCACGCACAGGCGCGCATACGCACGCACACGCATGCGCACCCGCTCCGTACTTCGTACCCGCCATATTCAAATAAAAATTATTTATCTTGCGTTTTAAACAAAAACAAATGTTGGAATTATAAATTTAACCGATTATTAATAATGTACAAACGACGTACAAACGATTAAGCACGATAAATTCATAAGTTATAGTTTACGTGATGTAATTGCGACATAGGGGGGGCTAACTATCATTGGCACAGTTACGAAAACTTTGTAATTTTTTTTTAAATTAACGAAAAATGTACAAACGATAAAAATCATAATACATTCATGTACAAACAATGTACAATCCAAATATATAAATGTTTTTACGATTTGCGTTAGGGGGGGGGCCAACTATATAGACCTGCCTGAGAGACGTCACGGCCAGATTTTACGTAATCCGCTAGAGTTCCTATAAGTAGAGTTAAGACACCGGGCTATCAATTGCTGATTGGTTGTTCCAAGCCGCCATATGCAATAGCCAAACTAGCGGAAAATGTAAATTTATAAGGTCGGAAATTTATAGATATGTGCTTTTATTAACAAATATTTTTTTCAAAACAAAAGATATTAATTTTATTTTAAATAATTAATGTCTATATAAACTATTTTTATACAAATAAAGAGTGATCTAAAGAAAATTGTAATTTATACCGATGTAAACATATACTATATTCTCCTTGCTACGTTAGCAGTCATAGGTCGTAGACAGCCACTTCTGAAATGTTTCGTAGTCAAGCCTAGCAATGCAATATAAAATTAGTTTGTGTTACTGTTTATAGTGTATTTATAATAAACAAAATTTGCGTTAATATTATTTGGAACAGATATTATAGAAAAACATTTCAATAAAAAGTAAGTTTATTTAATTATTTTCATTGAATTGTGAAATAAAAGAAAGTAAGAACATAACCTTAAAATTAAGTGTGCAATTAAGTAGTCAATGTAATATTTTTTAGGTTCATAATGACGGGTTGTGTAGCTCCAAAATGTTTTAATTCATCTTCCAAAGGGTTTAAGATGTGTTATTTTCCCAAAGACTCTAAAAGATGTGCTGAATGGATCCAAAATATGGGGCGAACTAATTGGACACCAACTCAGCATTCAGCATTATGTCAAGTACTTTAATGAAAAATATACGCAAAATATCATATTGAATTATTCTATTCATACTTAACATCACAGACTCAGTACATATAGCTTTTAATATTAGAGTTACAAACAACATACACGTACATGCATAAATACATTATAGAAAATTAGTATTATAAATTTTGTTATATTTTTGATAATAAATTTGATAAATTAATTTTATGAAATTCGTAACATTATTGAATCTCACAGAACAGCAAAAAGCGTCACTAATTTTCAATTATTATGATTTCTTAATGTAATATTTTTTTCTTACGTTATTTTGATTTCCAAAACAATATAATGAAATCTTTATTTGTTGGTATAATTTTGTTATAAATCCCTAAAAAATATATACTTTTATATTTGTATATTTATTAATTATAAATTATATTATTAAAAAAGGTTCATTTTGCGTCAACGGCTTGGGAACAGCGAGTTGATGGTTTATTGAAATTGAAAAGGAATGCTGTGCCTACACAATTTCATCAGCCAGGTAAAAATACATATTTTTAATCTATCCTGTGGAAAAGCATTCATTAAAAACAGTTGGAAAGACATCGAACAAACGACTTTTTAACTGGAAAGTTATTGAAAATAATTCGATTCGATTCTAGCTATTTTCAATATTATGGATAATTTTTCACTGGAGATGTTTTATTGACATTACATTTTATGTACTTAATTATATAAATATGTTTTATATCAAATTTTACTTTATTCATATAACTACTATCTTCTTCTAAAAGTAAAATTTGTAATTTTTTATTTGAAGGCTCAGCACAAGATCATCTGTCACAATTATCTATCACTGAAGCTCATGAAATTCCAACAACAAGTAATGAGATACAAACGGAAATTGTGACACAGAATGAATCGGAAGATTGCAATATTTTGTAAAGACTAATATTTTTCAATTTTTAAATTGTACATACAAATCTTTTAAAAATAAAAATTAACTTTTTAAAGAAAATTATTTTTTTATATTTAATTCTAGATATATGGTTATTATATATATTGTTCTAAACATTTTTAGAAATACAATTGTCAGATAATTATTATATAGATTTTCATCCATCGCGTGTATGTACAATACATGTACACGTGCTTGAAAATCTATAATATATGTCACATGAACTATAGATTTCCGCCATATGTAATAGCCAAAGAAACAACCAATCATAGCCCGATTTGCCCGGTGTCTTAACTCTACTTATAGGAACTCTAAATCCGCGAAAGCGATACGCCACCTGTGGACCTAAAATGTGGACATTGGAACTACGTAGCCATGTGCACAATTTTTGGTTTCGTTCCGTGCTATGTCCACGAAGGATCGATAATACAGAGTAATGTGCACATTGATGTATATAAAATAAATTTTTAGTCTAAACACATGCACATTCATTATTTATTTTTATGTTAAAGCTTTATTTGTAATAAATTGTAAATAAGAACAAAAGTATCAAACGTTGAAGCAATCAGGCACAGATTTAATCAAATAATGCTTTTATTAATTAATTTTTTGTTAAGTATAGTTAAAAATTATCTGATTTATGTCGTGTTTGATGTCATTTTAATCGCAAATTTTTATTAATTCATAAAAATTATTTTCAAACCGATAAAATGCGAAATAAAGGTTTTACTTTTCACTTTATAAAATGTTTACATTCGTGACTTGAGGGATGGGGAAGTCCATTGTAAGAGAGTTCGGAACTCTTCTTTGATGATAGGTCATCTCGCTCGCTCTTCACTCGCAGTTTCACTCACGATTCTCCGGCCAGCTTAGACGATAGCAGGAGCGAGCGAGACGATGATGAGTGTGAGCGAGACAATAGCAGGAGCGAGCGAGACGATGATGGGAGGGAGCAAGAGGGAAATAGCAGCGTACAATGAATAGCCAGATCCGCGAGCTTCTTTGCACGCTACTATTTTTATCTCACTCGCTCTTATAATTGTTTCGCTCACTCACTCTTATGCTCATCCCGCTCGCTGTCAAGCCCGTCGCTGGCAAGCGGCTGGTGAGAAGACAGTTCATGATAGATAGATAAATGATGATAGATAAATTTTTTTAAAGAATATATATATATATTGTATGAGTTAATTATTTTAGAGTTATATATATATAAATTTTTGTTATAGATATTTTTTTTATTTGTTTATGTAATTCTTCGATAATTAATCAAAGGAGTTTGAAATTAAATATTAGGAGTTCTAACTTTATTAATATTAATTATAATGTTTTATTTTTTACCATGAATAAAATCTTTTATAAATATTATAAGATTGCACTCTTTAAGTAAAATATTTTTTTAATTTTTATTAATTATTTTATTTTACTAACATTATTAGGATCGCAATCCATTTTATTACCATTCCATAATATCCATTTTCTTACATATTTTTAAGACAAGTTTTTTTAAGACAAGTATTTTTAAGACAGTCTTATCTCTCTCTCTCTCTCTCTCTCTCTCTTTAATACATTTTATTTACTCATCTATATCTCTTACTATATCTTATTATTTTTCATTATCAAATACTGACATAATAATATTTATTATTTACATTAATTTTTTATCGCCAATACATTTAGATAACAATTTTACTAATAATAGTTAATATCGAAGAATATATTTTAGAAACAATGTGGAAATAATAATTTTCTATTAGCTCTTATTTAATTTATTGAATGTCTGTCTTAACACAATTTTTTATTATTATTATTATTACCATATAATTTAAAAAGACTAAGTAATTTTTTAATATAAATTTATGAATTCATTATAAAACATATCCACAGTAATAATTTCGTTTCAAAATAATTAAAGTCCAAAAAACATTAACATATTAAACTATTCAAATACCTCAATAAATATTCATCTTATACCTTCAAAAAATAGTTATTTCATATTCCACCATAACAATTAATGCCAATCTTCTAAAATATATTCAAAATTAAAAGCTGAAACAAATTCTGCCAAATAAATTCTAATTTAAAACATCAAAAATTGTACTATTAATAATATCAATACTATATATAAATACTAAATATCTATCAGAAAGAAAGAAAAGGAATCAAAATAAGGATATATTGGATACAGATAAGAGGTTCCGAAATAATAATACAAATACCCAGCTTGGCAAAAAAATGATTTTTAAAGAAATTGCGCTACTTAGAATATAATCAGAAGAAATAAAAAACTTAATAAATTTTTTTTTGCGAAGTCGGGCATTAGTCTCATGTAAAGTTTGTGGACAAAATGTTTATTTAGTTTACTGTAACATTAACATGTTTTCATTTATGCTGTAATATGAAAATTTATATTATTTGGAAAGAACATTTTTTTTAAAGAAGAAGGCCATTGTTTCACATGTATGTACACATATTTATTTATATTGAGCAGAATTAAACTTTTGAACGTAGAACGCATTTTCAAAAAATGTTTGAAAGGATAAAAATAATGTTTTAATATAAAAAAGAAGTTTCATTTATTTTTACTTATTTATATTAAAACATTATTTTTATCCTTTCAAACATTTTTTGAAAATGCGTTCTACGTTCAAAAGTTTAATTCTGCTCAATATAAATAAATATGTGTACATACATGTGAAACAATGGCCTTCTTCTTTAAAAAAAATGTTCTTTCCAAATAATATAAATTTTCATATTACAGCATAAATGAAAACATGTTAATGTTACAGTAAACTAAATAAACATTTTGTCCACAAACTTTACATGAGACTAATGCCCGACTTCGCAAAAAAAAATTTATTAAGTTTTTTATTTCTTCTGATTATATTCTAAGTAGCGCAATTTCTTTAAAAATCATTTTTTTGCCAAGCTGGGTATTTGTATTATTATTTCGGAACCTCTTATCTGTATCCAATATATCCTTATTTTGATTCCTTTTCTTTCTTTCTGATAGATATTTAGTATTTATATATAGTATTGATATTATTAATAGTACAATTTTTGATGTTTTAAATTAGAATTTATTTGGCAGAATTTGTTTCAGCTTTTAATTTTGAATATATTTTAGAAGATTGGCATTAATTGTTATGGTGGAATATGAAATAACTATTTTTTGAAGGTATAAGATGAATATTTATTGAGGTATTTGAATAGTTTAATATGTTAATGTTTTTTGGACTTTAATTATTTTGAAACGAAATTATTACTGTGGATATGTTTTATAATGAATTCATAAATTTATATTAAAAAATTACTTAGTCTTTTTAAATTATATGGTAATAATAATAATAATAAAAAATTGTGTTAAGACAGACATTCAATAAATTAAATAAGAGCTAATAGAAAATTATTATTTCCACATTGTTTCTAAAATATATTCTTCGATATTAACTATTATTAGTAAAATTGTTATCTAAATGTATTGGCGATAAAAAATTAATGTAAATAATAAATATTATTATGTCAGTATTTGATAATGAAAAATAATAAGATATAGTAAGAGATATAGATGAGTAAATAAAATGTATTAAAGAGAGAGAGAGAGAGAGAGAGAGAGAGATAAGACTGTCTTAAAAATACTTGTCTTAAAAAAACTTGTCTTAAAAATATGTAAGAAAATGGATATTATGGAATGGTAATAAAATGGATTGCGATCCTAATAATGTTAGTAAAATAAAATAATTAATAAAAATTAAAAAAATATTTTACTTAAAGAGTGCAATCTTATAATATTTATAAAAGATTTTATTCATGGTAAAAAATAAAACATTATAATTAATATTAATAAAGTTAGAACTCCTAATATTTAATTTCAAACTCCTTTGATTAATTATCGAAGAATTACATAAACAAATAAAAAAAATATCTATAACAAAAATTTATATATATATAACTCTAAAATAATTAACTCATACAATATATATATATATTCTTTAAAAAAATTTATCTATCATCATTTATCTATCTATCATGAACTGTCTTCTCACCAGCCGCTTGCCAGCGACGGGCTTGACAGCGAGCGGGATGAGCATAAGAGTGAGTGAGCGAAACAATTATAAGAGCGAGTGAGATAAAAATAGTAGCGTGCAAAGAAGCTCGCGGATCTGGCTATTCATTGTACGCTGCTATTTCCCTCTTGCTCCCTCCCATCATCGTCTCGCTCGCTCCTGCTATTGTCTCGCTCACACTCATCATCGTCTCGCTCGCTCCTGCTATCGTCTAAGCTGGCCGGAGAATCGTGAGTGAAACTGCGAGTGAAGAGCGAGCGAGATGACCTATCATCAAAGAAGAGTTCCGAACTCTCTTACAATGGACTTCCCCATCCCTCAAGTCACGAATGTAAACATTTTATAAAGTGAAAAGTAAAACCTTTATTTCGCATTTTTCGGTTTGAAAATAATTTTTATGAATTAATAAAAATTTGCGATTAAAATGACATCAAACACGACATAAATCAGATAATTTTTAACTATACTTAACAAAAAATTAATTAATAAAAGCATTATTTGATTAAATCTGTGCCTGATTGCTTCAACGTTTGATACTTTTGTTCTTATTTACAATTTATTACAAATAAAGCTTTAACATAAAAATAAATAATGAATGTGCATGTGTTTAGACTAAAAATTTATTTTATATACATCAATGTGCACATTACTCTGTATTATCGATCCTTCGTGGACATAGCACGGAACGAAACCAAAAATTGTGCACATGGCTACGTAGTTCCAATGTCCACATTTTAGGTCCACAGGTGGCGTATCGCTTTCGCGGATCACGTAAAACCTGGCCGTGGCGTCTCTCAGGCTTCTCTCTGGTGCTAGATTCATAAAATAATATGAATTTCGACAAATTGGAGCAATCTATAAAGAATCTAAATGCAGTGGTTAATAAATTTCCCATCGGTGCGATTTCGTCAAACGATTTCAAGCCTGTTGAGGAAAAGATGCAGACAGCTCGGATGTCCCTGATGCACACAAATGCCAGATTTTTAATACTTGCAGCAAAAATCAAACGTATGTTAAAGTTGCACAGCACGTGCATTTCCACAGTTATTTTGAAATCCCTTGCATTGTGTTACAGAATACATAGACAATAGGCAACAACGGAAAAAAGAAATCAAAGGAGTACTTCAGGATGTTACAAGTGATACACTTGTAAATACCAAGGCCATCAAATTATGCCTTCACAGTATCACTGCTCTTTCGATTCTCAACGAAGAGGAAGGCACTGTGGAAGATCAGAAGTAAGAAACAGAAACAGATTATACAAATACTGCTAGCTATAAAGCTTACTACTGGCCAAATTAGACAACTATTAGATACAGAGATGTAATAAAATTTTAATTCTTTACTACAGAAAACTCGACATCAATATGGAAAAATTATTTAACCTCAATGAAAAAATTATGGCAATTCAAAAAAACATTGAGGAAGCATCTCAAGTACAATTAAATCTAAAAATAGAATGTCAGAAAGCGCTTTTCAATCATAAAAATTTTCTGAGAGAACAGGAACAGATACGAAGCGAGAAATTACAGGAAACAAATCCTGAAATAATGAAGTAAGTAAACTGACAATCTCATTGTATATAATTTTCAAATTAAAAATTTTTTTCAGTACTAAATCCCAGATGGAAAAAACTTTGCGGAAGATAAATATAATGAAGAAACTCATTAGAATTTTTATAGCAACATCCGACGACATGTTAGCAAACAAACTACTGTTAGAAATGTTAGAGAAGCATAGAGAATCAATAAACGTTGAAACAATTATGAAAATGGCAGAAAGTGAAGAACTAGCGGATATGTAACAAACATATAATAAAAAAAAGAAAGACAAACAATAAAAGAAAACGGAAATCACAAAGAGAAAATATGCAGGAATTCGTAAGAACTTTTTTCTCTTTTCTTACTTGCTAAGCGCAGTAGAGACGACACATATTTACAAGAATAAGTTTCCACGCAAATTTCAATGTCTATTATTTTTTTTCCTTTTTGTCGTCTATTAAAGCGCTTTGTCAGATCGATTTTTTTTCTGAGTTAATTGTTAATGCTCAGTTCCACCAACGTAGATTAACTTTAATCTCGGTTCAACTTATTCTTCATCTTTTTCTAGTTCTAAGAATTAGAAAAAGGTAAAGAGTAAGTTGAACCGGGATAAAGTTAATCTACGTTGGTGGAACTGGACAAAATAAAGCAAAATCAATATCGTATATAAGTTAAAAATTAGGATAGTAATCACAGCGTACGTATAGTAAAGTTTTTCACTATAGGGGGAGAGAGATGTACATATTCATTTATATTTAAAAATCGGTGTTTCTGTAGTCGAGAGACTCGATTTTCTCACGCAGGATTCTTAATTCGCATATATAACATTAATTACCGCGTGCGTTAAAATGCAGATGTAAAACAATCGGTTCTTATTTTTTTTAATGGTCCAAATGAGTATGTGTATGTCATTCTCAGTCTCATTATATATGTTATCCATCCCTTTTTTATGTAAACCACTCTCCTTTTTCCCACAATCACCCATGTATATACGTATATATGGGCGTGCAAATATATAATCCTCACAATGATAGTAGTACTAAAACAATTTAATCACTATGTACACAAATTTGCTCGGTTTCGGATAGATCAGTTCAAGACGAGTAGAAAGAAAACGAATCCACTTGAGAAGGGAGCAGTATTGAACACTATTAAAAGAGACAATATTCGTGAATTCAGGACCTCACGTCAATAAAATTTGAGAGAAACAATTCATTGAATACACGTAGTACTATTTTTACACACAACCAAAATCACTCTTACGTTCTATTAACTTCCTTCCAAAGAACACATCCGTTTTCCCAGTGGCGTTATTTCATTTACATAATGAAAAAAAATTATATCACGCAAAGACACTAATCCCACATATTAATAATGATATTGTAATAAAAATTGCATTTGTTATGTAAATGGTTGACGAATTGAAGTATAAGCATACGCTTTGTGTGAACATAATTAATTGATAATTTTCTAGTTCTTTCCTTATTTCAGTTTCTTCTTGTGTGTTTTTACCATTGCAAGAAATATGTCAGCTTGCAACGCATACACACAAACTTATGCGCAATATTGCGTATCTAATATCTAATTTAGTATTTCACAATCGTTCGATCAGTGATTCGCTTATGTTTTTAATTGAACGAATTTGGATCGATCCGAGAGTGATTAATTGCAATTTATCGTAAATTCATAACCGAGTTGAAATATTTTTTATCAGTTATTAAGATTAACTTTATTAAAACCTTATCAAAATACAAGTTTTATTTTTGTTTTTGGATATACTTTCCAAGATTCTAAAACTTGAATTGAACACGGTCCGCGTTTTAATCATGTTGCTGCTAATACGCAACAGGTCCAATAACATTATTAATCACTCCCGGATCGATCGAAGCCCAGTCAGTCGAGAATACTATTAGCAATAGTAAACACACATACGCGCACACACACACACGCGTACAATTTCAATTGCACGTAAGCTGTCAATCTCATAAAAACAGCGATTTCTTTTTTTGTAGCAATTAGCAATTTTATTCAACAATTCGTCCATTAAAACAATACGAACGTATAGTAAGTCAAAAATGTATATGTATAAGCCTCGCTATGCGCGTCATTCATTTTCTCTATATGAAAAAAAAAACTATAGTGTTGATCAACTTAATCTCAAAGAGTTCCACAGTTTTTCATCTCTAACAGTTCTTCAACACTGTCGGTAATCTACATATCAACGTAACTAAACAATCACAATATACGAGGAAAAACACGCGTCCAATTTCTTTATTTCGTAGTTATGCTTTGCAACAAGATACTAAACTCACTTCCGTAGACACGCACGATCACGATATACCTTCATCGTTGACCAATGGGCCGAGGAATGAAAAAGATGCGAGAGTGCGTCCCAATCTGTTCGCACCAATTTACAAATATATAAAAAGGAAAAAAAAAAGAAATATCTCTCGAGCGGAGTTTTAGATTACAACAAGCCTTAAGCGCAACAATCACTTCTCTCATTATGCAACGCATGCACTTTGTCTATTATCTAGGAGAAAAAGGAAATATATGCGTGCGTGCGCGCGTATGTGTGTGTATTTACAATCGCTTGTATGTGTGAGTGTATAACTCTGATGGCAGGATATAGTACGATATAAATACTTGGAGCTTTCTCTTCGTGTTTATGTAGACCTTGCGCTCGCTCACGCATGCACGCACGCATGCTTCTTCCTTGCGCGCAATCGGGGATTACACAATTATACGGTTCCGTTTACTCAAATATTATTCCGATCACTCAAATAAATCCTATCTACCCGCAAGAATGACTCGCGAATGAATAATCGCATGCGCGACATAATCACGGCTTCAACATCTTATGTACTGTACAGGAGTGTGTGTATGGTATTATGCGAAATAACGACTTTTAGCTTCGTTGAAGAAATCGTTCTCAAGTAATAACGTTTCTTTTCAACTCGTTCTCTTCCCACGCACGCGAATATCACGAAAATGCATCAGACATTCGTCAGATCATTCACTCTCTTTCTGTCCGTTGATATAAACGTAGCATGACATTATCGTCGATTATTTCGACGATTGCTTGTCAAATTTACACGTGACAAGCTTACAAAAGAAGGAACGATATTCTCGGTGTGTCGATAAGTGGAAAGATACAGATGAGAGTGAGAGAAGATGAGAATGTGAGGGAGAAGGGGGGGGGGGGGGGCAGGAAATGCACACACAAGTACGATCTAGATTCTGATTTCTATCTTTTTAAGCGTATCACTTTTCAAGACATTTGATAGCAACGTAGACTAGTTCTCCTCTTTCTTTCGTCTTTTTTTTTCTTTCTCGTACGAAAACACGTACGGGTCGGAATATACAATAAGAATTCGAGTACACGACAGCTCTGTAAGTACATGGGTTTTCTGTTGCCAGACGCGCTTGTCGGGGTATTTGGATATTCAACATGGTGTACGAGCGTATTACATTAACACAGTACGGTATGTTTGCGCACACATCTCGAGAGTACAAAGTCATCGGTCGGACTAGCGTAAATGTGGACCTTTGGGTCCAGTTTTCTGCACGTCCATCGCTTTCCGCGCAACCACGGTTCCTGCAAGAAAAACAGACTTATGTTTGATTGCATCCTTTTTACTTGCAAATAATATCAGCCTGACAAAAATATTGTTTCTGAGAAATTCTGTAAACGGAAGAATCAAATTTGTTATAATTTCTCAGAGTATTGCGGATTTTTTGTAGAGAAATTTTCTCCGAATTTTGTTAATATTATGATTCAATATTTATAAATACCACGTTCTGAAAAGAAGAAATTGATGTTGAAAATATTTCATTGAAATTAACTAATAATTTTATTTAAAGCTGAATCTTAAAAATTATAAATTACAAACATCCTTACTCGCTTGTTTAATCGACATGACCGACGGGATCAATCCTCGCTGGTCCATGTTCGAATTTTCATATGTATTTTCATCTCGATTATATCTCGGTTGTTCAAGTGCTTCGTTGCGAACTATCAGCAGAAAATCACACCGTATGAATCCCTACAAATACCTCACAACGTAACCCTCTCCTTCTCTTGAAGAATAATAATTAAATATGCTCATAGCAGTAGGTTTGTTACAATAAAAATCTGTACGTTATTGCATATTACACTGTATTTCATAATTTATCTCTTTGCGCTGGTATTTAGTCTAATTTGTTTCGGTGGAAATTATCTTTCGGCCCTCTATTATTTCACTGTCACATCGGTCTTGATCTTTTCTTCTCAAAAATATCAGAATCAGATGTATCATATTTGATTGCTTTTCTCTTACTTCATCTGTCGTCATGTGCCATCTTGAAAATACGCGTGGACCAAGAAATATAACAATTATCTTCGAAAGTCGCACTCTCCTTGCAAAGAATGATTCGAAAGAAGTACTTTTGTCCTTTTTTTCCGACTTTCTTTCTTTTTCCCTTTTAACCGATATACGCTAGTGGCGGAACACGGATCAATGGTGTCACATAATTTTAACTTGTTCTTCGCATTGTTACTTGCTTATTAAACTTTCATTATATACGCTATAAAGTCTACAGACAGAAGAACCTTACTTGATCGATATGTTATGTAAAATGTAATTGTTTCAATTGTTTCATTGCGACAAATCGCTCTCACGCATGATAAATTCAGTTTGGAAGGCATGAAACCGATATTTTGATTCTATAAAAAGCATTGAAAAGTTTGCGGACTTTCTCTGCACGATTTACGTCACCGTATTTCCGTCGTATAGTTCACGCGGATGGAAATCATGGAAACAATACCACGAACGCTACCGCAATTTATCGTGTTAACGAGATATTCACGCATAGAGATTTTGCGTTTCGTTCCAAAAAAACGAATGTAGCGGGATATTCTTTAATATTCAAATCCATGTGGCGATAATGGAATTATCGTTATCATGATCCTCGTGTAGAAAATGACAGGCAGTGTACATGTTAAAGAAACTATTTTGACGCACTCGGATAATTTAAACCATGGCTCGGAATTAGTTCAACTTTACAGCCGATTCTCGAGATTAACGCCTCCTTTCCTCTCCTTATCACGTGCGCATGTTAAGAACGGCACGAATAGTGCCGCCATCCAATTAACGAGTGAATTCTTCTCTTAAAAGAACCTTGATTATTGAAATTTAAGAAAATTTATTACACAATAATTCGGAGTAAAATGGAAATGTGGAGCCAAAGCAAGTTTTGTTAATAATGCAAGATAAAAGAATAATAAGCTATCAACACCTTGCTCTACATTCCCATCGTTTTACTCCGAATTATTTTGTACACGAGCCTTCACTTACTAATTTTATTTATTACACATTTTTTTAAATGGTTTCCCCAGTAGGTCTATTCCACTGAAGACAAAAAATAACGAATTTTTAATTAAAAAAATAAAACATGAAACAGATTAGATTTTCTTGGCCTTTTATGAGAAAATCTTGTCTTCAGTGGAATAAGCCTACTGGGAAACCACTTTAAAAAATGCGTCAGCAACAATACCTCATAGATAATATGGTTCTCTATATTGAAATATTTCCAAATAATAAATTTAAAAATTATAAAAATAATATTACTAATAAATTTTCTTAAATTTCAATAATCAAGGTTCTCTTAAGAGAAGAACCCACTCATTCATTGTGCCGCTCCTAACGTTCGACGGTGCTGGCCCTAGCGGCTGCAGCGCGCGTGGTAAGAAGAGGAAAGGAAGCTTCAACCTCGAGAATCGGCTGAAAAGCGGAACTAATTCCGAGCACTGGTTTAAATTCTATAATACGGACTCGGTATTTATTTCAATAATGCTTATCGATAATGCTAATACTGCCACTGTTTCATATTTCCTTTAATATATTACATTATTTCAAAATTAATTCAAAATTAAAGTTACCAAATTTGTTTACTATACACAATTTTGTAAACTATAAATATCCTAATATATTAGAATCATTTTATATCTTTTTGACAATAGATAAAAAAATTTAAAATTAAAAGATGCATAACAAAATTAAAAGCGCTCACTTTCACTTTACATAGATTATATAGGGTGTCCGTAAAGAAATCAAATTTATACAGTGTACTAATGGGATTCAGTAGATAAAAAGTTTATATAAACCTATATCCGAAAATGCTTTATTAAAAAGTTATAAGCGTTCAAGGATTTATGAGCAGAATTAATTATTCAGATTAGATTACACCGATTCTTCTACCACTAAAATATGTTGTGGGGGAAGTTTTTCTGACTAAATCCCCGCAAGATCATGTAGGGGACATTACTAATTATAGAAACATAATTAAATAACAAATTAAATTTACACTGTAAAGGTACTTATGTTCTGTAAAAGTACTTAATTACTGGAGGAAAATTTAATTTATTATATTTTTACAACCAGTGCGGTCTTCCACACAGTTCTCACGAGGATTTATTCAGAAAAACATTCCGTATAACATATCTCAGCGGCAGAAAAATCGGTGAGGTGTAATCTAATCTGAATAATTACCGAACAATTCTGCTCATGAATCTCTGAATGCTTATAACTTTTTAATAAAGCATTTTCAGACATAGATTTACGTAAGCTTTTTTGATCTACTGAATCCCATTAACACACTGTACAAATTTGATCTCAACCTCAACGGACACTCTGCATGTATTTTCGCGACTCGTAATGTGATTTAATTCGTAAACGCGGCGAAAGTAAAGCAAGATCACTCGTTTACAAACATCTGACATCTCGATCTCATTCCTCAGAGGATAGAACGCCGATTATCGTTTCCTTTTTCAGTTTCATGCCTTTCAGAGAACTATATATAATCGAACTTTGCGACAATCGGAAATCTCGATTACAACAGATTTCAGGAATATACTACGCTCGTTTATCTTATGGGGCTGTGAATATACACACAATGAGATCTGTAGTAGTAGCTTCAATCCGTTATAATTCACAGAGAGTATACATGCGCAACGCAATATCCGTCGCGTAAAACACGGTGTATTGAAGAGCGCCCCCATGGTACAAGAAGAGAGTTGTAGGCACAAACAAGTTCTCTCAACATCGGAACATCAATTCCTTCTTACTTCTATATAATGCGGCTTACCGGTACTGAACCGTCATCGCCGCCGTCATGGCCGACGACCGTTCTCAGTCAACAGCGACGTATCAATATGTTGATAGCGATAACAATGTAATTGATAAACGTGAGTGATGAAAATGGAAATGATGGCAATCATGACTAATGACGATGATGATGACGATACGATAATAATAATAATGATGATGAGGGTGATGATGATGACGATGACGATGACGATGACGATGACGATGATGACGATGACGATGATGATGATGATAACAATGAAAATGATAAGGATGAGAATCAACGCAATAATATTAATAATAATGAAATAAAATAAAATAATAATAATGATTAATCATTACAATAATAGCAATCGTAGTACTAGTAGTAGTAACAGTAGCAGCAGTAAGTAGTAATAGTAGTGGATAGTCGGTAGCAACAAGATGAAATGTAATCATGTAGTAATAATAGCAATAATAATAGCACGAGGTCACCTTTCTTGGCTAAACGAGAAGATTTATTCAGTCAGTAGGTAAGTGGATTCGCCAACGTCTTGACTTCGAATTCGTTTATCAGCAACTCAAGACTACGCCATTACAAAATATTCATCTTGATGATTCATGATGATGAAGAGAAGGAAAAGAATTAAACAATTAAAATTACAAGATGTATATTAGAAGCATCTAAAAGGATATTACCGATCAGAGATGTACTTGCTGAATTCGACTGACTGACTTTTTAATAGACATGGAAATTTAATCATCGAGTAATTGAATTCATGCAACGAAAAATTCATCATCTCTCTCGCCGAATACACATATAAAAACATGTAAAAATCTCAATCGCCATCATGATATATTATATAAAGTTTTACACTGTAATATTATTACAAAAAAAAAGAAATGTAAAGAAAAATACATCTTTGTATTTCAACCTCATAAAATTGTAAGCCTCAATATTTCATTAATAGACACCAATAATTAAATTTCAAAAAAAAAACTTTAAATTTGTATTCGCAGAATACATATCACTATTAACCATTTTTTTCACCCGTTTAGATGTACTCTTTTGTAGATTTGTACATATATAACTTAAAAAAAAATAAAAACAAAAAAAAAGCAAATTGATCGAGCCTCGTTAGCTTCCCATGTGTGATAAAGATTTGGTGTCAATGTATCGAGTTCTACGGAGTGTAGAGTTTTAAGTAACGCCGCAAGACAATCAGCCGCTTTAATCATAACGCAGTCGTAGCAAAAACAATTCTAATCGCACGCAGCTATCATAGAGAATAACCCGATACATTCCATCGTAGAAGGAATGAATCTCCGCCGTTATCGGAGAAGATTGAATTGTCGTCAGCGAGTCCACCTATTTAACGAAAAGATCAGCTCGATTGGCCAGAAGAAAAGGAACTTGATTTATTCGATCACGATTCGAGTCGCGCGCGACCGTCCAACTAATGATAATTAGCAGCGACAGTGGTATAATGGCTGTGCGACAGTGGTGATGTCGTTGTGACTGATGAGGTTTCAGTTCGACAACGGCGGTGGCGTCGGTATCGGCGTCATCGTGACGGTAGTGTGCAGCACCGAGTCCCGGGACGCGGAACGACTGCCGGCACGCAATAGAGTGACAATCTCCCTCTCAGGATCGGCGCTGCTGCTCGCAATACCGCCTGCTGCATCCACATCCATACCACCCGCGCCGCGTTTACCCGCCCTCGATGTCGCGGCGACGGTTCCACCGGCGGCAGCTTCCCTGGGATCGTCGGCACTATTACCCGCACACTGCACCGTCCCCCCGAGACCAACGGTAACGGACAGTCATTTCTGCCTTCCACTTTTCTTCTTCTTACGCTTGAAGAAACAACAGCATCTGGAAATAAAGCAAACACTAATAGGACTTAGAGTCGTCCCCTTGGCAGCATATCTCGTTAGTCAACACTGATCATGCAGCGGTGGGACACAATAGATGCAGATGGGACAATGCGGTCGCACTGTGTGTGTGTATGAAGCAAAGAGAGGGAAATTTTCCTGATCTTTCGACGAGATACTTTATCCTATTGTATGTATAAATGTAGACATTAGTGCTAATTTCAGGATTATTATGCAGTTGTTAATTACAGTTTTTTTTTGACAAAATTTATTCTGACAAAACAATAAAGGTAGAAATAGAAATAATAGGAAAAGTAGGAAACCTGTGATAAAGTGAAGATTAATGCATACATTTAATTACAATTGTGCCGAGTATAGTGAAATTCATTATTTCAACACTTGTTGATAAAAAAAAAAAAAAAAAAAAAACAGTTGAGGACACGGCGTGCAATTTACTTACAATTAGATTGAATTGTTTAAAGCCTATGTGAATATAATCCATCAACTATTGCGTTTGATTAAGATATTAACAGCAAAATAACAGTTTTTGCATTAAACAATAGAATAAAAATATATAAAATTACTTTTAAAAAATTGCTTATTTTGTTTTTGAATATAATGACAAAAATAATTACCTCAACTAAATTGTCAAATCAAATTTTGCCTGTACTATTAAATTTTACAAAAATTTTAGATATTGGAAACACAAAAAATGAAGTACATAAATACTCCACAGTACTATATAAAATATTGAATAATAACATAAAAAAAACATTATACATCATAAACATATATTTGCCATTTCATACTTTGAGATTTATATTTTAATATTGTTTATAGAGCATGATTGATTACACAACTGATTTAAAAATAAAACTTTCTATCATAACAATAAATCTCTAACAATACATTTAACGAATGTTATATTTTCTTCTTATATTACGAAACAAAAAGTCTTGAATTGTCCATTTGTATAAAGATAACATATCGAATTCGGGAATGAGAGGTGTTGGATAGGTGTTGGAAATGTGTGCTTGTAAAGATCGCAACAATAGTTTTTTGCATCGAGGACAATATCTCTGTTTTAGACGACTTATTTTTCTGAAAGAAATATCACATACACGGCTTAGATATTCAATTGATACAAATAGGTTTCCGTTATCTTTATCCCAATTTTGAAAAAGTCCAATTTTTGTGCTAAGACTATTTCAGCATACAAATTATTCTAAGAATGTTTCAGTATACAAATTATTCTATTCTAAGAATATTACGCATATAAATACGTATAATAATGTATGCATGCAGAATTCCCAGAATATATAGTGTCCCAGACATTTTACTACCGTAACACCTGTTAATAACAGATTCTTGAGATCATTTGAAGACGAAAATCTTAATACCAAAACGTTGAGACTGCAATAGTTTTTAAATGAAAAATGTTTAAAGTTGGCCAATCAAGATGTCAAAAAATTGCGCGTCAAGGACATCACACATTGAAAGTGCCCTCAGATATCACTTTAGTTATCGATATTAATATAATTTATGCACTATTATTGAAATGACACTTTATAAATTTATTTATAAATTTATCTTTATTTACTTTTTTTGAAATATTGACATTAGAACGCGATGTGCATCGAACTGTCAAAGATTTTCACATGAAGCGTGTCATAGACGAATTCAAGCATGTTCAATGTGCAACATGCCTGAACGCGCAACTTTTTGACAACCTGATTGGTCAACTATAAACACTTTCCATTTAAAAACTATTGCAATCTCGACAATTTAGCATTAAGATTTTCATTTCCAAGTGATCTCAGGAAATCTGCCATTACATGTTACGGTAGGGTCTGAAACACTTTGTATACATCAGATGGTTGCATTCTTATTCATTTCATGAATTTACCATATTTAGAACAACAAAGAGAGACGCGAATTGCGATAAAACAAACTGCTACTAACTTGGTTTCGTCGATCATGTCCACTTCCTGAGGTGCTGTGATTGGTGTGTTGGAGTGCCCAGCGGTTGGATCGTCGTTCGCTAGTTCTCCATTAGTCGACGAAACCACCTGTATACATCATACATCATTAGTGCGAATCAAAATAGAAATAAAGAGAAGTTTCACATTAAAAGACTTTACATATCTATAAACTTGTATTTTCCAGCACTATTGGATGTGAAAGTTGGAAAATGATTTTTATACTACTTGGACTTGTAAAAGAGAAAAACTA